>NW_026294436.1:3459326-3656826 GCF_007827085.1 Peromyscus californicus insignis
CCCAGCTAACTAGGCTGAGAGGAGGTTGAGAGGATTCTGTTTCTTAAACACCAGGCTAGTTCCCAGCTCTGAGACACTCAGCAGGATGTGGGGCAGTAGTTAGAACACATATTAAAGAAATAACTGCAACCCTCCTTCTGGCTTTCAACCCCCAAACCTGCAAGCCATGGCAGTGTGACTGCCCAGGCAGTGACTTCTTCAGCGTTGCTCAGAGTTTTCTCCAAGCTTCTCTCTCAAAGGCACCTTTTCACCTTGACCTTATTAGTCTCTCAGCTGAGAAAATGCTAATTGCAATGGCATAATTACTATAACACTAACACTTAAGATCACTGTTTTTATCATTTATCATTCACTAACCCAGGAGGATGTGTACAGATGATGAAGCCCTTGCCTATGACCAGAAAGCTCCATGGACATCCTGAGAAAAGGACAGGCCAGCAGAGATAATGGTGTCTACATGTTACACGTGGAGAAAGAAGCACAAACACAGTCAGATCCTGCCATGGCATGGATGCATCACCTAAAAACTGTGTGTGGGAAACTGTTGTGTGACTCTTCTGTAGCACGGATCTTAAAGAGTCTTATTAATAAAAACAAACCCAAGGCCAGTTAATGGGGTGAATGCTGGAAGATCAGAGAAGCAGAAAAAGCCACAGATACCTCACCTTGCCAATTCCTCAGCTGATCCTGTTTGGTCAGACTGGAAGCCTCTGAGTTCTCATCCAAATGGATGTCAGCTGAACTGCTGCTCAAAGCCTAAAAGCTTAACCAGCTCTAGTTCCTGGTCCTTACACCTTAAACCTTTCTGCTTTCTGCCATCACTTCCTGGGATTAAAGGTGTGAGTCACAATGCCTGGCTGTTTCCAATGTGGCTTTGAACTCACAGAGATCCAGGTGGATTTCTGCCTCCCAAGTGATAGGAATAAAACCATGTGCTACTACTGCCTAACCTCTATGTTTAATATTGTGGCTGTTCTGTTCTCTGACCCCAGATAAGTTTATTAGGGTGCACAACATTTGGGGGGAACACAATATCACCACACTCTTCCTGGGAGATGTGAACAAATGTCTATTCACCCCCGACAGGGCACTGACAACAGACTGAAGAAATGTTTTCACCCAACCTTAGCTCAGTGAACCAGTGAGTTGAATGGAGGAGCAGCTGCCACAAGGCATCACCAGAGCGCCCACTGCACACGTAGAGGACCTGCTTCTCTGTGGTTATGGCACCTAGTAACTAGTGGTTCTCAGCTTTCCTCACACTGTGATCTCTGACCTCTGCAGGTTTTCCTCTGACATCCACACGCAGGCCTTAGAGCAGTGGTTCTCAAACTTCCTAATACTGTGACCCCTTAACACAGTTCCTCATGTTGTGGTGACCCCTGCCATACAATTATTTCGCTGCTACTTCATAACTGTAATCTCTCTACTGTTATGAGTTGTAATGTAAATATCTGTGTTTTCTGATGGTCTTAGATGACTCCTGTGAAAATGTCATTTGACTGCAATGGGGTCGTGACCCACAGATTGAGAACAACCATGGTTGAGGTCTTCCTATGTGATGGAGATTTAATGTCTTTTTGGAATAAATGGAAAGAATAAAGAAAGGAAGGAAAGGAAGAGGGAGGAAGGGAGGGCGGGAGGGAGGGAGGGAGAGAGGGAGGAAGAGAAGGTAAGTAGAGGATGCTGCTTGTAGATGGTGAGTGGTGAGCTGAGATGCAGCTTCAATGGTACAGCTGCACTCCCTTTTCTCAGCTGTACAGCCCATGGAGAAGGTCTATTTTGTGTCCCTTCAAAATGATGAAAAAGACCATTCCCTGGACCTAATGGAGTTCTCTTAGAATTTTATATGCACATTAATTGCTTTTAAAATTTTATCACAGGTTATTTCCTCTGCCTTTCCTTTCCCAGCTAAAAAGAAGTAGAAAATTGGTCCCCAGTTCATGGTCCCAGAGGGTTTTCTCTTCTTTGCTCTATAAATTCAGTTTCTGGTGAAAAAATATGAAAAATTGTCCAAGGAGAGTGAATCCCTGCATGTTTGAAGATGTGCCATGAAGCAGCCTGAGGCAGGAACAAAATTTCTTTTGTGCTCTAGTGTTTTATCTTTTAATAATTCACTCAGATTTCTTTCACATTTCAGTTCTTAATGTATCTGTATTTGGTTAATATAAAAATAATGATATGAAATTACTTGGCAATTAAATTATTTTAATTTATTTCATCTACTCCACAGGCTTCAAGAAGATGTGTGACTTGTTTCTCGTCACGCTTCAAAGATGTGGCTGCCAAGTTTAAATGTCAGAGCTGGAGACCGCCTCCTACACACGTCATCCACGGCCTTCTCTTCTCTGAGTTTTCCTGCCCAGCCCTCTCTGTTCATCCCTCTCACTATTACTGTTCCATAATTCCATATCTTGATCTGGTTTGTCACCCCAAAGATTTATGTGTTAGAAGCTTGGTCCCCCTGTGTCTGTGGGAGAGGTAGTGGGTCCATTAAGAGGGTGAATTTAGTGGGAGGTAATTAGGTCGTTGCAGGATTAATAGAGTTGTTCTTGTACAACCCCAGTCAGTGTCTGTAAAAGAGCAAGACTGGACCCCTGGTCTCTCCATCTTCCTGTCTTCAAGTGTGAGCTCCCCCTATTCCAGGTACTCCTGCTACCATGATGCCATCTGCAACAAGGTCCTCCCCAGGGCTGAGCAGAAGCCAGCTCCATTGATCCAGAACCTCCAGAGCTGTGGGCTAAATAAACTTCCCTTTCCTTCCTGCATATGACTATATAAGTCATCTTCATGACTGTAAGTAATACACTTTGAGCATATTTCCCGCATCCCCCACTACCCTGCCCTCTGACTCTTCCCTCTCTCATTAGTTCTTCTAGTCAGTTTTGCTTCTACTTCCATATCTTCTATACAGGTATAATTTTGTGTATCTGTAAGGTCTAAGACGTACAAATGAGAAAAAATAAGACATTTGTCTTTTGGGACTGACTTAATTCTCTTATTATAATTATCTCAAGTTGCATCCATTGTCCTGCAAATGACATCACTTCATTCTTTGTTACAGCTCAAACAATTCATGTATGTCTACACATGTACCACATTGTTTTCTTTTTCCATTCCTTTGTAGTTGAACACCTGGGTTGGTCCCCATAACTTGACTGCAGTGAGTAGTGTTTCTTTATTTATAAATAGGTGCTAAGCTTCGGTTCAGGCCTTACAACTCAGGCAGCACTGCTTTTTCCTGAGAATTTTGTAGCTGGAAGCTTCCAAAAGATTCCACCTACTTACTGACCCTCAGTAATCCTTCCTAGAAATGCCCTGTCTCTTAGTTGATCCCAGAACTAGTCAATTTGACAAACAAGATTAACCATCACAACATGTGAAAGATTCTGGTGCACATGGGAGGCTGCTGATGACTCCCATCACTCTGGGACCATTGGAACAGGAAGCAAAACTGACTAGAAATGGAGTCAAGTGTCCTGTCACATGCAACCTTCTGTGGCAAGCTAACTACATGTTTTCAGAGCTAAATAAGACCCACCAAAAGGAAAGAATTTGAATAGTTTAAGATACTTAGAAACTATAATGAGTTAAAATGGGACAGAAGTTCCTGCTCTCTCAATTGTCATCATTCACTCTCTTTTTCCAATGATGCAGCTTCTGATAGTGATTATAATTTGTGGGGCCACATATTAAGGAGAGAGATCACAGAAGATACTGAAAAGAAAAGTGATGGCCAATTGCACCTTTGACTCCTCAAAGAATCCTATAGGGACTCCACACCATAGCTCCACTAGCAACTACCATGGAGAAATCTTGATGTCCAGGTCTCATCAAGATACAATGTAAGAGGGATTGAAGGGGTGATTTAGTAGTTAAGAGAACATACAGCTCTTGCAGAAGACCCAATATCAACTCCCATGTTAGGCAGTTCACAATGGCCAGTACAGCTCTAGGGTGAGATCTGTGGACCTTCTGCACCTGCATTCACAAGCACACGCCATAGGCACATAATTTAAATGAAATACATATTGTTTTAAGTGAATGTAAGATAAATTGTGTGTGCCAAAGGAGCCCTAAGGTCATGGATTCTTCCTCAGTCCCAAAGCATTGTTAATGTGCCAAGCTAGATAACCAGAAGGTATATTTCTCAACCACACTAAAAATGTCAGCAAAATCTTCCCCACCTAGCTATGCCTTCTGCTAATGGCTCTTAACTGATCCTTTGAAATAGTCCAACACTTGAACCATGGGAATAAGCATCTGAGACTGGTTATCTTGCAAGAAGTATTTCTAACATGCAACTAGGGGTAAGCATCTTTCCTTTAAGAACAAAATCGGGGCTGATAATCATGGGTCGTTATGTAAACTACCATTTCTAAGTATATTCCTTCCTATGGAGAACATGGTCTGTTACCCACGTCCATCCCACTCCTGGAAGCCAAATGGCAGCCCTGGTCCTGACAGCAAGTGACAGGAGACAGCACACTGCAGCCACCAGAGTGCCTGATGCACAGGATGGGCCAGTGAGCTGCAAAATTAAATTCCTCTTTTTAGAAGCCATTTATGTGTTAAGGAAGAGAATAAATAAGCTAACACCATGGCCACTTAAAAAATACACTCAGACAGAGAATTTATTTGACTATTTCAGACCAATGGGCGAAAATGAGCTCTATAATTGAAATGGTAATGGGATGAGTTAGGCATTGGGTGGGTCAGAGCATTCTCAGAGGTGATGTCCTCAATAAGTTGGCAACTCAAGACAGAGACTTGTACAAAAAGACAAGAAAAAGAGATAACTTTCTGGATGAAATATGGGGTTCCTGGGCACAGAAGTGGTCTGTCCTTGTGACTATAGCATCATTATAGGACTACAGTGGAATTACTTCATAATTAATGACAATGCTTGGCTGTCCTTGGTCAAGTTTTCCTCTGTCTTCCTTCTCCTTATAAATTGCAGGCCACTTGTCCTGCCCTTATGAGCCCAGTGATATTAAAAGTATATGCGTGCCTTGACTCTTCCCTGGATGATGTTAGACAGACTGTAGTGTTAACTCAGTGGCAACGCATTTATTGAGAGATTTCTCTGTGTCCTGCATTGAGCTGACTCATTGATGAAGACAGTTGCTGTCAGGGAAGCATCATCACTGTACTTACTAGCCCAGCATGTTCTTGTGAGTTCTAACAGAAGAGCCTTGGAATCAAACAGAGAAGACACAATGTGGGGAGCATCCAATCAAATGACTCCACATAGGTTCCAGGACTTAGACTGCTGTGGAGCTCTTTACTCTGAATTGAACCATTTCCACCTGAAGGATGGTTCCTTAAGACTCTGGAAGTAAAAAAACTTAGAAAGCTCAAGAAGCAAACAAAATTTACAAGGTTCCAGAAGTCCCTGAAGTGTACATAGATACAGCTGCAGCAACAATTGCTGAGAAGAAGAATCTCTGACCAATGAGTATCTGTTCTTCAAGTCGTGCAGGGATTTGTAGGGATTCAGCTTTCATAAGTCATCACCCATTCTGGGGTAGGCCTTTCAGTGACCCAGCCACCTTTGAGTGATCCATTATTCTGTAAGTAACTCCAATAAGTGCACTGGCTCACTGAGCTAGATTGGTATTTCATTTCTTTGGTCTGTATTGGGGCTATATATGGGGTGAAAAGACACTGATCCACATCTGACCAGGAAAAATTGCACAACAACCAGAAAGAGACCTTGATTCAGAGGTTAAAGGCTGTAAATACACATCAGTCCATTTGCCAAAAGTTCCCAGTTGTCTAGCATTGCAACAGACTCATGACAAGAAGGGATCTCAACATGGATGTTGGTGGGGAAGGAACGGGAAGATACTGTGTGTCCTGGCTTACTACTCACTTGGCATATTCCAAATGCCTGGTACTGCCATGAGCTGAGGGGCAAAGAGAACTCTGGAAGATGCTATCCTAAACAGCCCTGACAGGCAGCCTGGTGAACCTCTCAGCCTCTACCCCAGCTGCCAACTAGGAGGAATATTACTGCATTTGTTGGGGTCAGAGTCTGGGCCTCAGTTCTCACAATCCAGGCTTGGCAACCTATCCTCAAAAGATCAGTTAAAAGAAACAATAGGAAAAGCATGAAAAGAAGATTGGTATGGAAGAGGGACAAAGAGGGCCAATGGTCTCCACATCCATCCTCAAGGCCCTGATATGAGGCTTAGGTTTAAATGTAGTGCAAGAGGTGTACATACTAAGCAGCATGGGTCAAGATGTCATTGCACCACCAATAAGCAACTCATCATTGTCTGGGCCCAGGCTCTCCTGCAAGATGATCTGACAGGTTGTAAATCTTCTCTCAGGGAGAAAAATTCCTCCTCTGGCTGTCCCCAGGACCTCAGCCTTTTCTTCTCTCTACACAGGACTTTTAGGGAAATTCCAGTTTCCAGGGTCTGTTGTTTTTTGATAGCCCAAGGGAGGCCATGTCTCTTTAGATGTCCTCCTTCTTGCAAGATCAGTTATAGCAACACCGAGAATGTCTCTTTTGTTTACTTCAAATAACTTGTGTTGAAAAGAATCTCCGACTCTTTTGCCTGTTCTTGAGACTCTTTTCCTCCTTTTGGGTTACTTTGTCTAGCCTCCATACAAGGGCTTTTGTCTCATTGTATCTTGTTTTGTCCTGTCTGGCTGTTGTCTCTTGGAGGCCTGCTCCTTTCTGAAGAGGAAATGTAGGGAGAGTGAATCTGGGCAAGAGAGGAGGTGGGGAGGGAGGAGAAACTATGGTTGTGATGTGTTATATGAGAGAAGAATCTATTTTTAATAAAAAGAAAGGAAAGGAAAAGAAAGGAAAGAAGAAAGAAAAGGAAAGGAAAGGAAAGGAAAGGGAAGGAAAGGAAAGGGAAGGAAAGAAATGGAAATCCCCTCCTTCCCATCTTGATCAGACAGTAGACTGCCCTACACAACATCTCTCTCCAGTTCCTTGTTTGCCACCATAGCCCTGCCCTTTTCCTTGTGAGCACAGTTATTTGAATGCTCTTTCTTGAGCAAAATGAAATTAACATGGAAAAGTATAGGCTTTAGGGATTAGAGATTTAAGCCCAGCTGTGGCACCCACCTTGCTCGGCACCAGTTATAGATCAACCATAGATCCTCCCTTGCCTCAGTTTTCTCAGAATCAAATGGGAAAGATAATCCTACAGGCTCACTGGAGGGATGAAATAGCCTAAAACCTATGAGATGTTCAGTATGGTGTGTGTCACATGCCACCTCTGAGTTGACGTGGCCATCAAAGCTCTTGCATGCACTGAGGCTGCTGTAGTAACTATTGTTCACTTTCTTTTTGTCTCTGTAAAATAAACAGTACAACCTCAAATGGTTACCCTGGGATACCAGTACCCCATAGGTCCCTAGTAGGCACTGGGGAGATGCTGATTGCCTTTCTCCACACAAATGTGTGTGTGTGTGTGTGTCTGTGTGTGTGTGTGTCTGTGTGTGTGAGTGTCTGTGTGTGTATGTGTGGTATTCATATTAGCACTTGGTGGAAATTGTCATTTAGTACATGCATTATCATAGTCAGCTTCAGCTGTCAACTTGACACAGTCTAGAGTTATCTAAATGAGTCTCAACTGGGAGATTGTCTCAATCTGATTGGCCTGTGGTCATGCCTGTGGGGTGGGCATTTTCTTTGTTAGTGTTGATGTGGAGGACCCAGACCACTGTGGGTAGTGCCAACCCTGCACAGGTGGACCTTGGCTATATAAGAAAGGTATGTGAGCTCCTATTTTGGAAATGAGACAGTGAACAGCATTCTTCCATGGTCTCTGCTTTAGTCCTGCCCTCAATAATGGACCAAAATCCATAATCTGAAATAAACTTTCCTGCCCAGGTTTCTTTCTCTTCTGGTATCTATCACAGCACCAGAAAGCAAAGTAATAGGTGTCTACAGACAAGATGTCAGCACAAGACAGGCTGAAGGCAACATTAAGACACGCAGGATGCACTTTAACACCACAGAAGTCCCTGATGTCACAAGACTTACCTCCCACTCACCTCTGCTCACCACCAGTGGTCCCTCTGAGGCCCTATAGGAGATAGTTCTCCCTCTCATCCTTGACACTCTGCCCTAGGAAAAACAGGACTGGAGCAGTGTAATCATGCGCATGTGCAGGACAAGCCAGTTAGCTGTCCACCTATTTATTCATGAACAGTCTGTTCAGTGGATAAAGCGTCATAGCCAGGTCTTACACAAATGCATCGCCTCTCATCTAAAACCATCTATTTTCTCCCTCGTTCAACGCCCTTCGCTGCTACAGCATTGAAACAGCAGTATTAACACAGTCCTTGTGCATGCTTGCTTTATGTCACATTATACTCATTGTCTCATTTAACCTTCATAAAAAGCTATAAGAAAACACCATGCTATTTCACTGTAAGGAGAGAAACTGAAATCCAGAGAAGCTGAGTGGCATGCCCACCCAAACACTGGTACGAAGTTAAGAAAGGGAGCCCAGATTTGAATCTGGATAGTCTCCCTCTCGGAGTTTCTTACCTAACAAGCTTTCTGATTTTGTGTGTGTTTGTGTGTGTGTTTGTGTGTGTGTGTGTGTGTGTGTGTGTGTGTGTGTGAGAGAGAGAGAGAGAGAGAGAGAGAGAGAGAGAGAGAGAGAGAGAGAGAGAGAAGTATCTGAAGTTCCACGGACTGGGGAGAGAGATAGCTCAGTGCTTTTTATGCAAGCATGTGGGGACCTGAGTTCAAGCTCAAAATCTACATTTTGAAAATCAGCCATGGTAACACATGCTTGTGATTCCAGCATGGCAAAGGTGGAGATGGGAATTCCTGGAGCTCACTGGCAAGCCAGCTTAACCAATTCAGCAAGCTCCACATAATGATAAACTTGGTCTCAGAAAACATGATGAACGGTACCTGAGGAGCAACACCTAAGGTCGACCTTTGGCTTCTAATACACGTGTGCATATATACATCAGTACACACATGAACACACATGTAAACAAAACCCCGACCTTTTTTGCATAGCCCAGGCAATGGAGTCGATTCAAGCACAGCACTGCCCATTCCATTCTCACCCTCTTCACAACTGGTTTCGATTTTCCCTTGAGAATCAGCTCCAGGTGAAAGGCATATGTATTCGTGGCTTTCCTCCTTCTGTGAGAAAATACCTAACAGAAGAGCAAGGTAAAGAAGGAAGGAATTATTTGAGCTCTTGGTTTTGGAAGTTTGAGTCCATCATGGAGGGGAGGCCATGTGGGGCCATGTGTCACATCATGACAGCCAGGAAACAAAGAAACAGATGGGAAGCTGGGACCAGGAATAACCTTCACAGCCCCACCTTCACCGTGACCTACTTCCTCAGGTAGACTCCAGCTCCTAAGTTTCCACAACCTCATCAAATGGAGCCACCAGCTACAAACCGGAAATTCAACAAGTGAGCGTGTGACAAATATGTCAGTATTCAAATCACAGCATAACCCATGTGTCTCCTTACATGGACACTGGACAGTTACATTCCTCATCTGATGGCTGCTCCATGAGAATGGTGGCTTTTCCAGAGGAAGTGATTGCTTTGAGAAGACACCTAGTAAGGAAGGCATGTCACAGGGGTTTACTTAGACTTCCTGCCATAAGAACCCACACTCCATAAGCCAATGTGTATTTCTGTCTATTAAAATTCAGAAACTGGAGCCAGGCAGTGGTGGTGCACACCTTTAACCCAGCACTCGGAAGGCAGAGCCAAGCAGATCTCTGTGAGTTTGAGGCCAGTCTGGTCTACAGAGCAAGGTCCAGGACAGGTACCAAAACTACACAGAGAATTCCTGTCTCAAAAAATCAAAATAAAATAAAAACAAAAACAAAAACAAAAAATTCAGAAACTGGGTCAACAACGACAGCATAAGTTCATGAGTCTGACTCAGACTTGAGCATATATACATCAGTACACACATGAACACGCACGTAAACAAAACCCCGACCTCAAGAACACAGACTTGAGCATCCTCAAAGAGTCAGCACTGAGTACTCGCTAAAGTGTAAGTAAGTCCTTTTATGTCACCTATACATAGTCACCCTAGTAAACCCAGAAATCATTCAGTAGCTTCTCACAAGGCTCTCTGAGCTGGAAGCAGAATATCAGCAGGGTCACATTCCTTCTTGGAGACTCTGCATTGAAGTCTCTTTGCTTATAATTTTCAGCTTCTAAAAGCTACCTGGATCATTGGCTTGGGGCCCATCCTCCACCCTGCAAGCCAGCAGCATAGCATGTCTCTAGCTGTTTTGTATCCCCTGAAGCTGAAGAAATGCAGAAGGAGATGGAGGCAGCAGAAGTCAGAAGGGTAAAAGATATTTTCACAAAGCTGACCCAGTCCTCTGAAGCGAAGAGCTGTTGGGCTGCCACTAGCAGCTGAGAAAAAACCAATGGAGTAGCGAATGAATATAGAGGATGCACTGCACAGAGGGACACAGGAACAGAAAGAAACAGGAAGTAAGACTTGTCCATTCCAGAACCTGCTAAGGGTCAATTCTAGGAGATAGAAGTTGGCAGTGCAGAAGTATGGTCTGCAGAGACCCAGCTCCATGTGCTAGAGCTAAGAGGAGTACACTGGGAGCCCAGGGACAAGAGCTTAATATTTGGCTAACTTCCACGTTCTGAGCCTGCTGCCAAGAACTGTTGAGTTTACTCAGGTTAAGAAAATCTCTCTCTCTCTGTGTGTGTGTGTGTGTGTGTGTGTGTGTGTGTGTGTGTATTCATATGTGTATAGGTGCGCAGGGGGGCTCTGTGTTTGCAGGCCAGAGAACAACTTCAGATGTCATTTGTCATGTGCCATTCACTTTGAGACAGAATCTCTCACTGGCCTAGAGCTCAACAAGTAGGCTCAGCTGACTACATAGCAAGCTCCAGGGGACTACCTGCCTGTCTCTACTTTCCTGGTGCTGAGATTGCAAGCACAGGCCACCACACCCAGATTTTTACATGAGTACGAAAGAAGGAAATCATGTCCTCAAGTGCCTTAGTTTGGGTTTCTATTTCTGCAGAGACACTATGACCACAGCAACTCTTATAAAGGAAACCATTTAACTGGGTGGCTTACAGTTTCAGAGGTTTAGTCGATTATCATGGTGGGACACAATGGCACTCAGGCCAACATGGTTCTGGAGAAGGAGCTGAAAATAGAGGATGAGCTTCACTTTGATCCTGCAAGCAATAGGAAGTGATCTAAACACTGGGTCTGGGTTGAGCATATATGAGATGTCAGAGTCCACTCCCACAGTGACACATTTCCTCCAACAAAGCCACACCTACTTCAACAAGGCCACACCTCCTAGTAGTGCCACTCGGTATGAGCTTATGGGGGTCAATTCCATTCAAACTACCCCTCGAGCTTGCACAGAATGCATTTTATCAACTGAGCTCTCTTCCCAGCTCCCACTGAAAGAAATCTTTATAACGTATCAATGGAGTAAATATACTTATTCCCTTTGAGAGAAACAGGGACTCAGAGATGTTAAAGAAACTTCCAAGTGCCACCCTGCTGAGAGATAGCAGGACTGAATTCCAGTCTCCTTTTTCCTCTGCTGTATGACTTTGATGCCCAATTCTGACTGTCCAACCTTCTGAGAGAGCACTGGACAGAAAAGATACAACTGAAAAGGGGGAGAAGAGTCAACCCAGCAAAAGCAAGTGACTACAAGGCCTTAAAGTTCTGATCAAGCCCCAGATCCTACAGAACCAGGAAGAAGGAGACATGACTTGTCAGATCTTCTCATCCCTACCTCTCAGTGCCCATCTCTCCACTGTAACTAACCTGCTGGTACCCAGCTCCCATAGGCATGGCTGCATTGGCTGTGACTACCACCAGCCACTCCAATCCCTTCAGTGAAAGCAAGGTCCTGCCCACCACTGCAATTCTTCATTGAAAGATAAGACATACAAATTCTAGTATATATTTTTTCTGTGGCTGTGATTAAAACCAATCTGGTCAAAAGCAATTTATGAAAGGGAGTGATTTATTTCAACATAAAGGTTAACCCGTCATTGTAGGATACCAAGGCAGGAAGTTGAAGCAAAAGCTATGGGAGAATGGAGGAATGCTGCTTACTGGCCCACTCGCTGGTTCATGCTCAGCTTGTTTTATTACATATGCACTCAGAACCCACGTGTCTGGAGATAATGCTTCCCACAGTGGGCTGGGCCTTCTCACATGATTCATCCATCAAGACTACAGCTCACAGACATGGTCATAGGCCAGTTTGATGAAGGAACTTCCTCAGTCAGGGCTCCCTCTTCTTTGAGGTTCTAGGTTGTATCAATTAAAAATAAAAACCAGCCCTGACACAAACCAAACAGAAAAAAAATCACAATGTCATTTATTCAAAGATGCTTCATATTCTCTGTAAAATGTAAAGAAGGGTTTCCTTTTCTTTTTAAGACAGGGTTACACGAATCCCAGGCTTACATCACAATCACTGTATAGCTGAGTGTAACCTTGAACTTTTAATCTTCCTGTCTCTACTCCATCATACTGTGATTATGGGTATGCACCACCATGCCAGGTTTATCTATGTTTGTCAAACCCAAGGCTTGGTATATGCTCTTGAAGCAATTTTCCAACTGAGCTACATTCAAGCCCCAGGACGCTTTTCTGTTATTCTGTACTATCCCCAGAGGGTAAAATGAGTCTTTCCATGAGAAGATTTAAGTGAGAACCTGAGTGTCTCAAGACACCATACATAAAGAGAGCACATTCAGTTGTAAAGGGAAGCCTATCTGCTTCTGCTGAGTTTATTGTAAAATTGTGCCACTGTGTACACACATACAAAAGTCCAGCAATGCTGTATAGTAGAAAGACAGAGCACCTGCAAATCACCCATCCTGAGTTCCAGATGCTAAGAGCATTCACAGCAATCTGTTATCTTTACAAGCAGCAACAGGACTCCCAATGGGCCTGGAACAACAAAATTAATGGATTGGAAAGTAAGAATCTAATGTACGAGCTCTCAAAATTCTGCAGGGTGGCAGACTCATAGAGCTCATTGGGTATGTCAGTGATGGGGTATGAGGGGTATGAGGCAACCAGGAGGACTCCAACAGGAGCAAGGTGAGAACAGAAGAGCAGCAGAAAAACAAGGCAACTGGTCAACCCACACCAACCTCCTCCGAGAAGGCAAATTCCATTTCCAATGAAAAGCTTCTTTGAACTTCAGTAAAACAAATAGTATTTACACAAACAGCCTCTACAAAAAACAAATGCCATAATGAGAAAGCAAAACAGCAGAATCTATCCAGTTCATCCACTTGACAGTTAAATCATTTTATATTGAATTCAGGTTTCATGGCCCATTAGAGGTCTGGAGGGAGAATTCTCAGGGATACTTCTGGACTAATGAGTATTTTGCAAATTGTTTTTCTAACACATTTGTTCATTTTTTTTTCTTCTGAGAATAATAAGAACCTTTGGTTTATGGAATTTGGCCCTACATTTGAGAAACAACAGCTATTTTAATTGAACCTAATTTATTTTTATTAGTAGAGGATGTTAGTGTTTTGTGTCTTTGAGATACATTTTTGACACTGATAATCAAATGGTGCTATCAGTCAAACTATCACAGCTTCCTACACATGTCTCTATGCATCTTTCAAATACCTTCTGACAAATGTTCCCTTGCCTCCCCCATAAAAATGTGAATCCAACAGCCAGAGTGAAAACAGAACTTACAGAGAAGTCTGTGTCATCTATTAACTCCCTTCTCCAGATCCACCCTCTGGGAGGAAGAGCCCAGCATCCCAGCAGAAGCTTTCTTACTTACCAGGATCACAGATGACCAGCACACCAGACCTTTCTCAGTCCTAGACGGCAAATTCTTCCTGCAAATTTCCCCTACAGTCATCAGAAAGGCATGTGAAGCAGTTACACACAAGTCCTGCTAAAAATCAAGATAAGATGTAGCTAGGAGAAACTATCTTACTCATCACTTGCAAAGGGTTTACCTTAGCTAGAGAGAGACATACTTCACTTATAAACATCTGGCTATAGTAGCTATATTAATTACTTTTCTCATTGCTCTGACAAAAATAACTTAGGAAAAAAAGTTTTATGTCTGGGTCACAATTTAAGAGTGTAGACCATCCTTGCAGAGAAGTCACAATGAAAGGCACTTGAGGCAGCTGGTCATGTTGAATCTGAAGTCAGAAGACTAAAAATAATGAATTCTGGTGTTCAGCTCATTTTCTCCTTTTTAATCAGTCTAAGATCCTGCCCATTGAATGGTGCCATTTATATTTAGGATGAGTCTTCCATGCTCAGTTAAATCATTCTGAAAAATCAGACATATCAAAATATGTGTTTCCAAACTGATTCTAAATCACCTCACATTGACAGTGAAGATTAGCCATCACAAGAGCCAATAAATTGTCTGATTTGAGCCCAGTGTGCCTGCTGTTGGAAATCAGCACATTAGACCTGTTGACTGAGTTCTCTTCCTGCACTTAATGTTGTTCTAAGTTCTGGGGCCACAGCAGAATCAAAGCAGACACTCCCTAGGTACTAATCAGGCTACCTTCTCATGAGTGGAGACAAAGTAATGAATAAACATACTAAGTAATAAATAACAAGTGCCCTGGGAAAAAATTAAAAATCATAGAGAAGAATGTGGAGGACAAAGGGAAGCTACAGCTCTTTCCTACTTCAGAATCGCTGAGAGGTACTAAAAAAATATACTAATGCCCAGGGGAAAAAATGCAATGAGAAGAGAAAGGGAAAGTGAACAGAAGGGAGAGAAAGAAAGGGGGACAAGAAGGGAAATGGTGGAAGGAAAGGGGAAGGAGGAAGAAAAGGAAATGGAAAGGAAAAGGAAGGTGCTGTGTAGCAATTTCCTCCCAACTAAAACATTCCATCTGAGAGAGGCTCATCAGAATACCTCATAAAGCTCAAGAAGTTCCTGAAACTTACAAGACTGACAAAGCCTCCCCCAGGGCTATATAAGAAGTGAGGATAGCTGGGAAGAAAAAAATGCTGACCTGCTGGGTTCCCTGTAAGTCATGCAGAGACCTCTAGGAATGCAGTGTTTGTGACCTGTCACTCAAACTAGTGTGTCCTTTTTAGTGTTTCAGTTTCCATTGAGTTATGGTCTTATAAATAACCCCAATAAGCTCATCAGTTTGTCAAACTGGACTTCAGGGGAATTGTTTCTTTGGTTTCTGGTTGGGGGCGGGGGAGGGAGAAGAAAATGGAGAGGGGAAGAGAGAGAGAGAGAGAGAGAGAGAGAGAGAGTGCAAAGGTCTTGAAAGACACACTAAATAACTAGTACTTGGTCTTCAAATCAATAGCCAGCCAATGGACTGGTTTAGAGTGTGATAAGGAAGGTCTCCATGGCAACTGACTAAAGGAAGTTTTGCAGAAGAGCAAGAGTAGAAGGGAACAAACAATGGGACAGATGTTATGGTCATCCCTGCTAGTGAAAGATCCTAGGACACAGCAGAGTGAACATCACAGGAGACACATGATCTCATTCAGACACCTGGGAAGGTTTCCAAAAAGGAATGAAGGTTGATTCTGTCCAAAGTGGGGAAAGAGGCAGGTAAGGAGGTAACTCACATCTTCCACTAAGCAGTAAAATTGGTGGGAAATTCTCCCTGAAGAAAAAAATCACAACACAAAAGAGATGTCTAGGATGCCATCCTAGTTTTGTCAACTATGATCTCCTCAACTCTGGCTCTTACAGTCTTCTCATCCCTTCTGCGATGGTCTCTAAGCTCTGTGGGAGGGTGACACTCTCCAGGCTCAGCCTCTCTCTCTCTCTCTCTCTCTCTCTCTCTCTCTCTCTCTCTCTCTCTCTCTCTCTCTCTCTCTCTGGGTGTGTGTGTGTGCACACGAGTGCACATGTGTGTCCCTTCCTTCCTTCCCCTCTTCCTCTCTCACCCCTCTCCTCTCTCTCCTTTCTCTTTCTCTCCCCTCTCCTTTCTCTCCTTCTCCAAAGCCTCTTCATGTTGCCACTAACACTTAAAGCCCAATCAAGACTCCCCCCCATGGTTATGAGGCTCATTCTGGAGTGTCATTTTGTATCAGTCCTTTCCCTCAGCCTGCCATATCTAACATGCCACATCTAACACTCTCTGTTATAACAGCATCCACAGTCCCACCATCACCATCTGACTAAAACTCACCAGCTCCAATTTCATCATATCTTCTCACATAACCTGGGTCCTTATCCACTCATAGTGCCAGGCTTGCCTCTCAGCCTCATCCCATCCATCTCATTTTATCCCCAAAGCTAAGCCATATCCCAAAACTGACACCACATTCTTCCAGCCCCTGACCAGTATTTAACGAAAGCCCCTTGTTTATTTTTTTTAAATTGTATGTGTACATATGAGTGTGCACATGTGCACCACCTATGTACTGGGGCTTTCAGAGGTCAGAAGAGGAGTTGGATCCCTGGAACTGGAGTGACAGATGATTGTGAGTAGGTGTTAGGAACCAAGCCTGGGTCCTCGGAAAGAGCAGTAAGCACTCTTAACCATTGAACCATCTCTATAGCCCTCTAGTTTTTAATAAAAATTTCCTTTTTTTGTGGCCCAACAACTCTTGAGTGCCAGTGAGACTTTCAACACAACTTCCCATTGACCTTGATGTTCTGTAAACAGGACAAGTATGCTCTTGCCTGAGAACTGTTTATTTGCTGCTCCTCCAGCCTCAACTATACTATACCCCCTCCCTGTCCCTCAGTATCCTTTCAAAAAATGCCTTCTCTGCTTGTGAAGTTCACAGTAATCTCCCATGCCTGCCTTCCCTATGCCTTGCCTTTTTTATTTAACATACTGCCATACAGAAGGCAGAAACTGTGGGTCTCCTTATCCAGGTCTTTATCCCCTCTCCTCCCTTGTGCTCAGCCTGTGTACTACGCCATGGTTATACCAGTGTCTCAGAGAAGTTTCTCTGATCATGGACCCAACAGTAGTCTTGATTCTTGTGCCCCTGAAAGAAAAATTTTAAAGGACACGTTAGCAAATGAAGCAGTCAATAATTTAATGAAAAGAAAAAGGAACAAGAATGTGCTCCTTAGGAGAGCAGGCCAAGTTGAGCTGCATTGGCTTTGACCCTGATATGCAGGGGATGATGTTTTTCCTCCTCCTCTTATCCCTCCTTTGAGTCTCCTCCAGGGTGATCACTTGTAGGATATCGGTGTGCTGCCGAGGCAGCCCAGTTTACCCAGAGTTCAGTCTAGGTAGATGTATAAAGTGCAGGGATATGCCCAGGGGTTTAAGCATCCTAAAGCTGAAAAGTTTACCAGGGAGTAAGGTGACAGCACTCTGTTCAGGCTTGTCCTAGGGCAGAAGTCTTGAAACTACTTTAATCTTACCTGACTAGCATGAACCACTATCACCAGGTCCCCTTACATCATGTTTTGGAGTTCCTGCGCTCTAAGAAACCATATAGAGCAGCCTAGGAGAAATCAAGCTGCACCTATTTTGCAATCTATCCCTAGAAAAACCCAACAGCCCTGCTGTGAGGTTATGGCACACAGATCTCATCTGAAGTTCATCACTGCCATTATCTTTACACCTTGACCACCAGCTGACTAACACTTAATAGTGTTAAGTGTAAATAACACTTTACACCCTGTTTCGGGGCTTTGAACTGGCCCACCCATTGTTCTTCATGTCTTACCTCTGGGACCTGCTGGTCAGGCCCTCCTGGAGCAAACCTTCTGTCTAACACCATGATTCAACTTCCTGCATCACACAAATTCAAGACACTGCTGTTCCTGGGACAGCTGCATTCTGCTTGGATCTCCCTCTATATGATACTTTTACAAGGCTTGCAACTGTAACCTCTCCTGGAGAAGTACTTGAATATAAAGTTACCTGCTTCTAAGGTCACCGCTGATGGCCACCACAAGGACTGGGACACAAAGGCTTGTGAGCCTAAGAGCTTCTGGCTAGCAAACCTGACTTGAAATGGGGCTGCCGTTATGGGAAACTGGAAGGAACCATTCATTTTCATCTCACGTCCTTTCCCTTGGTGGCTCCCAGTGAATACTGATACAGAAGGAGGACCTCACCTCTGTGCTGTCTGTCCAATGCCATCCATCCCCACATCCAGGGGTCTCTGTCTTTGGAGATACAACTCAGGCCCGCTCTCAGGTCCCTTGCTGTTAAGAGAGTTGTTGATGTTAAGGTCAGAGTCTGGGTGGGGCAACCCTAACATTTGAGGCTCAGCACTCATCTTCAATCAGCCAATTAACGAGCAATAATGAAAATCAGAAATAGGATGGTTATTCAATGTGGAAATATTGGGAAGAGGAATGGAGTCGATTCCCAAAGAAGAACAAAGAGATTCCCCCACCCCAAGACCCTGACTGCTAGGTCTCAAAGAAACACATAGTGCATGAGCTGGCTTTTTGGAACCTAGGGCCTATGCTAGGACATTTTGCTCAGCTTAGGTGAAGGGAGGAGGGGACTGGACCTGCCTCAACTGAATCTACCAGGCTGAGCTGAATCCCCAGTGGAGTCCTTGCCTTGGAGGAGGTGGGAATGGGGGGGTGAATTGGGGGGACGGTGGGGGTCGAGAGGAGGGAGGATAGGGGAATCCTTGGCTGATATGTAAAATTAAATTAATTATAAATATAATTTATAAATAATTATAAATTAAAATTTTTTTAAAAAAGAAACTCAGGACAAGTCTCACTCAGTACCTGTGGCTCCTCCCAGCACTTTTCACCTTCCCTAAACCTCTCCAACCCAGGGCCTGGCCTTCTGCTTCCCATCCCCAGCTCCTGATCCCTATGGAATGCAGCCATTTTGGCAAGGTGCCTTCTTGGTCTCTTGACTCCGGGCCACTTGGTCTGCAGCTCCTCTCTTAACCCACTTGGCCGCTCTCTCTTCTCTTCCTCTCTGGTTCTGCCCCCCTCCTCTCTCCTCTCATGACCTGGCTTGGTCTGGACTCTTCCAGATGACTCTGGCTGTTTTCTCCCTATTACCTACAATAAAACCTTCTCCTCAGCCATACCTAGTAGCGGTCACATCCTCATTTTTTATTCACTGACATGAAGGTTTAAATAGAGCAAGACAGGTCCCACTCTCCCCTCATTGTCCAGGCTTCTGAGAGTCGTCAGAGCTGTGTGAACCGTCTTCCTCAAAGCCATGTTGCCCCTCTGGTTAGCGCCAAACTCCCAGATACTTCCATTTCCGATTCCTGGGGAAATTACAATTTCTTGTGGACCATTGCTTAAATCTGATATCCAAAGGGAGGAACAGAGTGACTCTTTAGAATATCTTCCTTCCCAACAATACAATATCCTGCAGGAGGTGAGTGTGTGAGGAAAAGACAGGATCCAGGGCCCCTCTGCTCTCAGAAGCTAGGACCCCAGAGACACTAAGCGCTTGCCTCCCTCATGCTTGAGCGCATGGCTTTGTTCACTTTTCAGGTTAAGTTGTTCCTGCTATAAAAAATGATTAGTGAAATGGGTGTTGGCAGTGCAAAACAGCGAGGCCATGAACACGGACAGCTGAAAAAGGTTCTCGCAAATTATTCCATTAAAGTTGAGAATGAATTCCCAAGACACTGTGCCTCTAGCATCTCTGTGTGGTCGTAGAAATTAGATTAGCATTAACTGCTACAGAAAGTTCTCACACCACCCCACATCCATGCCATCTACAAAGAGGCCCCTTGAGCTCAAGCTAGGCTCACCCCAGGAGGCTCGGAGCACCTCAGAGCTTAAGTATAGGCACCTCCAAAGCTGCGTCTGCCACCTCTTAGAGACTTCAGCAAATCTCTGTGGGCAGAGCAGAGGCAAGTAGGCTGACAAGGACCCTGCCACCTGCCTCTCTAGAACCTGCCCCCAGGCAGTTGTTTAGCTTCTAGCGAAGGAGAAAAAATAACTGAGGCCAGCAGCAGCCTCTCTTAGATCAACTCTGTTTTTAAATCATAGCCACTTGGGATTAGGAAACGAGGGTGATTGGCTTTTAATTGGCCTTTGTGCTAAATCAGTGGTGAGCTGCTGGTGAGCACACTGGAAGATAGCCGCACTTATTTTTACTGAGAGGTGAAATGGTCCTTTTCATCCTTTTATGGGAGAAAGAAAAGAAATCAGAAATATTTCTAATGGAGCAGTAGGAACGAAAGGAGAGGTAGAGGTGGGGGTAAATGTTTTGTCTGGTTTGAATGCAGTCCTTTATTATAACCTCTTTTAATTATGAATTATTATTCAAGTTATTGCTGGAAATAGTTGTCAACTGCTAAATTACTATGTTCCGGTCGCTCTGCTGAGAAGAAATGATTTGAGTCAGCAAGCTCAAGCTAATTTTGCCTTTGAATGTCTTTGGTAAAGCTCTGCACAGAACAGAGGTCCCACACCAGGCTGAAGAGATCTGGGTCTCTCTCGATGTAAAGCAAAGGTATCCTTCCCAGCATCCAGCAGCATGAAAAAAGTGAAGACAGTCTTGCTGACAGTGATCAGAACTCCTTACTGTTTATACCAAGCAGATAGGCCGGGACTATAGCTCAGCTGCTGGTGTATCCACCTAGCATGCTTGAAGCCCTGGGCTCTGTCCTCAGCACCACACGAAACTGACAGCATGGTGCATACTTGTAATCCCAGCATGAGGGAGGTAGAGGCAGGGCTGTCAGAAGTTCAATGTCACCGTCATCTACATAGTGAGTTCAAGACTAGCTAAGAATGCATGAGACTGTCCCAAAAATGTGTGTTTGGGGGGTGCTTTCTTCTGCGGGGGAGGAAAGAATGCCTTTGCATTCTAAGGTAGAACTTTTTGGGGAAGAGGGGTTTTAGCTATCACACCTGCCCATCCACCTCTCCCTCTTCTTCCTTCTTTCTTCAGATTCTTTCCAGAAGACTCAAGGGAAAAAAAATCTGACTGAACTTCCTTAGTTTTCTGCCCCTTGAACAATGAAATGTTCTCTGGCCAGACAAGCGAGGATTTGGTGGGGAGGGGTCCAGAAAGTACCATGCACGGTCAGGCAAATCCAGGCTAAGCTTTGCCCTGTTGTACGATACCCAAGTGCCAAGAGCTTGGAGTTGTCCAGGTGAGCTGAAGTTACAAATGCCGACTTGGAAGACTTTTTGGAAAGCTTCAAAGTGCTCTGCACATCAGGCCTGTTGATGGATAAAATCAGACAGACCCAGAGAAGAAATAAATAGCCAGTGTAACACACAGCATGCTACTAGTGTAGCAGGAGTAAAGTGGTGTGTGTGTGTGTGTGTATGTGTGTGTGTGTGTGTGTGTGTGTGTTTCAATTTTCATATACCATATACTGCATATTAAACATATCTCCATCAAGTGGAAGATAGTGTACCCTCTCCTCAAGTGTCAGACTATGGAGACAATGATTCCCCCAAGAATGGAATTTCCCAGGAACCACGTGCTGGGAGAAGGAAAAGGAGGATGCCCAGCCCCAGGCAGATGTTTCACTCAGTGTTGACAGCTTCTAACCCCCCTTTCAGGGCAGACTGGAGTGCAGACAGTGATGGGTCAATGAGGAACAGGACTGTACTCACTGACCGTGACTGCTTAGTAAGGCTTACCACTTACCTTCTATTCAAACCTAACCTTGTCAGGGCCCTGGGGATGGACATGGGGATTACAAGACCTTCTTGTCTGTTTCTCTTTTTAGTAGGGCCACATTGAATTAATCTCATGTCTCTCCTTTCCACCATTACTTGTTTATTTAATTGGCCTGTTGAGGATGGGTGGCTGAATCTCCCTTGTTAGAGCTGCCAGGGACCAAACTCCCATCCTTAACTATAGTAGCATCAGGACCAGAGTGCCAGTGAGTCCTGGGAATTCATTCCCTGGGGAAAGAAAAACATGCTCCAGAGGCAGTAGCCATAAAAAAGGAAACCACTTTCCCATTGTCTCTTATGCCAAGCACATACTGAAACTGCATCTTAGTGGCAGTGGTTTAAATAAAATCGTACTAAATTGACTTGCACTGGCTTGTTTTCCATTTTGTAATGTGACTGCCAGAAAACGCACAAGTGTGGTGGCACTACAGTCACACTGCACAGCCTACAATTGTGAGCTCATTTCCTCAGTTTTCTCAAAAATGACTCTCTATACTTAGACAAAGCAAATGATTGGAGTGGATTAGGAAAAGTCTCAATTGATTTTCACAGAGAGTGATGCCTCCATAACACACAAAGAATCACGTTCACGGAACTGCTACCGCAGAATGTTGTTAATGTTCTGTCCATTGTTAGCTATTGTTAATCTCTTCTTGTACCTAATTTATAAACTGAACCGTATCATAGGTATGTAGGAATATGAGAAAGCACTATATGTATTATGTTTAATATAATATATATTATATATAGGACTGAGGTTATCCGTCTTGGGAATTGCTTTGCATGCATGAGGCCTGTGTGGTTTGAATGTAATTGGCTCCCACAGGGAGTGGCACTATTAGGAGGTGTGGCCTTGTTAGAGTAGGTGTGCCCTTGTTGGAGGAAGTGTGTCACTGTGGGGGCAGGCTTTGAGGTCTCCTATGCTCAGGACACCGCCCAGTGTCTCAGTCATCTTCCTGTTGCCTGCAAGATGTAGGACTCTCAGTTATTTCTCCAGCACCATGTCTTCCTGTGTGCCATCATGCTCCCACCATGATGATGATGGATTGGACTTCTGGAATTGTAAGCGAGCCACCCCAATTATAAGAGTTGCTGTCGTTGTCGTGTCTTTTCACAGAAATAAAAACCCTAAGACAAGGCACAAGGCCTAGTTAGTACTGTTACAAGCATCGATCTGAATCCAGAGGACACCTGCTGGTCATTTCTGGTTGTAGTATCCTTGAACAAAGAATTGGATCACGAGCTCATGGAGAGTGATAGAAATAGAGGCAGCTTATAACAAAGGAGAGAAGTGCACTCCTGAGAATGAAAGTGTGCCAGACAGCTAGGAAAGGTTAAAAGTTCAATGATGCTCAGCCAAGAGAGTAATGATCCTTTATGGTTTAAAAGCTCAGTGATGCTCAGTCAAGAGAGTAATGATCCTTTATGGGTCATTTCCCTACTGCCCATCTTCGCTGGCATTTGGAGACTGTGGGCTTTTCCTGTGAATCTTCTGTCTTTGCCAGCACCTGATCAGTGGTTTCCAGTCTTCCTTTTGTATGTTAGTCTAGATACCACCGCACAACCATACTCTCCTGCCACAGTAATACACACAAAAACACTACATCTCTTTATACACATGCATGAAAGATTGGCGTTATTCATGGTTTCAGGCCAGGGGCATTTTTATCAGGAAGAATCTGTACTGGCAGCCCAGAAGTAGATTTGAGGTTTTATGGAACAGGGGGTTATAAGTAGTACGGAGGGAATGCAGTGCACCTGTGCTGGAGAAACACCATCTGGGACATTGGGTCCAGAAGAATGAACTGTAGTGACAGTAGATGGAATCCGCTATTGCATTGTATTGGAACATGGTTCTCATCCCTGATATCCTGGGTCCCTTGTAGAACCATGACTTCCAGAAATATGTACCTAATTTCTTACCTAGTCAATCCCATCATTCTACTAATAACATAATGTAGCCACCTTTGTTACAAATGATTCCACTATTTATAATTTAACATTATAAATATATATTTATGTATAAATTTTATACATTTATTCATATATAAATTTATATAAAATATTTATGTGTGAATATAAATAATATATAAATATATATAATCCTATAATTTAACAAATATATATGGTATGTTGATTCTCACATACAGAACCATGTCTCTCTATACATGTATATGTATATATAAAGAGAGAGAGAGATATATATACACATGTATATGTATATATAAAGAGAGAGATACTGATCACTGTTCTATACCTCGGGTGTTCAAGGGTACACAAGATGCTTGAGACTCCCGCAATCACAGAACCTAAGGTGTGGTACAAAGTAGAACCAGTCAGGCTGTGTTCAGCAGCAGGAAACCCTGACTCCAATACATGGGGTTTCAGTCTAAGGCGTTGCTGCACACAAAGAGACAAAACTCCCACTGTGGGTTCCAGAGGTCTGCTCTGATTCTTTGAGTTTCTTCTGGCCCTGCTGTAGGACTGCATCGGTGTCCAGAGCACAGAGATAGTAGTAGACATTACTCCAGGTATCCAACCTCAAAGAAGGCATTCTTTAGTAGTAGGTGACTCAGTAGATAAGGGTACTTGCTGCCAAGCCTGATGGCCTGAGTTTGATCCTTGAGACCCACATGATGGAAGAAGAGAATTGACTCTTGTAGGTTATCCTCTGTCATCCATATGCACACCACGCCATGCACAGATGCACACACACACACACACACACACACACACACACACACACACACACACACAAGGTGGAGATTTAAATGGAAGGAGAAGGCAGAATCAAAAGTGGTCATACTCTGTTTTCCAGAAGATAAACAGGTTTGGCAGAAAGAAGCAATTTCTTTATAGGCATTTGACATATGACTGTGTCTAGCTTCCAACACAGCTGTCTAAGCCTAAGTCCAGCTCTTGCTGTTGTGCCTGGATCTTCCATGGTATTAAGAAGGCAAAAATCAGATGAAGGAGTACTGTTTAGTCACCACTGTCTCCTTTGTGCCTTACACGGGGTCTGGTGCATATGCCCACTAATGCTTACAGAATAGATAAATACCAGAAACCAGCAAAGTCCAAAGGGCAGTGGACATTTGTTGCTAAGTGGACAAAAAAGCGCAAGTTTGGATTTGCGTAGCTAATGAAAACTAAGAATTGATTTCCATAGACTAAGGAAAATTGTTGCAATTTTGTAACAAATGAACCCTCTTTTCAACAGATGTACCCCAAATCTGCCACGAGAGTCTTGGAAGAAAAGCTAGCATAGAGAGAAATCTTCCCCACAGCTTCCTTCCTTGTTAAAATTCCCCGTGGATGCTTGTTCTCAAGCAAGATGTGAAATTTCAGATTTCTTCTCTATCTCCCCCGATTTGCACAGAGCTGCCCTTTGAGATCCACAAATGTGCAATTGTCATGCTACCATTAAGTCTTCCAAAATATTGATTTAAAATGTGGATTCCTATCCACACCAATTACTCAAAAGAAGTGTGTCATGGGAAATTTGTATTGCCCCACCCTTTGCTTGCTTACAGGCCACAGTAAGTTCAGCGTTGGGTTTTAAAACAGCTGGTGTCTCAAAACAAACTTTAGAGGTGGGGAAACTGACCAGCTGTGCTCAAGGAATAAGGAATACTGTCAATTTATCTCATAGAAAGGACTATCCTGGTCTGTGTTCAATAGTCCAGGTCTGCAATCCATCCTCCCTGCCACAAACCAAATAACTCGTACTGCCCCTAGCCACCCTCCTGCACTCTCTATGCAAGTCCATCCCAGATGTTTGTATGAACTCTTAGGGAAAAAGTGGCCTGTTTTCTTCTACTTTTTAAAGGTAGAATTTCACGTAGCCCAGGCTGGCTTCAAACTCTATGTAACTTAGGACAACTTTCAACTCCTGATCCTCCTGTCTCCACCTCTAGAACGCTGAGATTAGATTAGAGATACGAGCCACCATGACCTGCTCACATAGTGCTGGGATGGAACCCCGGTCTTGTAAAATAAGCAAGGGCTCCACCAACTGTATATCATCAGCGACTGCAAAGAGCAGCCTTGTCGGCACCAAAGATAGTGTCTGCATGACTGCAAAGACCGGTGGAGAAAACTAGCAAGGGATGGAGAGAGAGAGCAAGCCCTCAGGAAAACCCCAGGGGAATGGGTTGTGTTCCCTGGGGTCACTCCTTAAATTTCTGAATTTCTTCAGCCCATAAGAATAGCCAGAGCATTCACAGTGGTTTGGTCTTTCAACTTGTTTAAGCTGGTATTGTTGGATTCCAGTGACCACAGGCTTCCTCCTTTGCATTTCTATAAGCTACATCCACACTTAACTCTGAAACTATGGCACTGGAGTGCCATAATTGGTCAGGCACAGTTCCAGGACATGCTCTAAATTGTCTATTTTCTTCTAAGTCCCCAGGCCAGTCTCATCCCCACTCAGAACTGAGAAGCTCTGCTGCACTGGACATCAAAATAGTAGATGCTTTCAGGATTCCTCTCACACTCATACTTAGAGCCTTTGCCAGGACAGCTTTGTGTCACTGCAGATGGAGGACAGGCTGTGAGGAAGTCCCCTCAACAGGGCTTGTTAAAAGCATCTTCTTTACAGACATTAAGAAACATTTGGGGAACAGGGTAATGATTCACTCAGTAGTGTTTATCTTGAAAACTTATGGACTAGAGTTCAATCCCCAGAATCAATGTTTAAAAGCAAGGAAAAAAAGCCAAGCAAAGTATGTAGTTGTGACCCAAATACTGAAGAGGCAAAACTAGGAGGATCCCAGGGGCTCACGAACCAGCCAGTCTAGGCTAGTGAGAGGCCCTATCTGAAAAAAGCAATGCAATGAGTCACTCTCTGTCATGCCAGCCAGCTCCCAAATACTGAAACGGAGACTTCTTATTGATTATGAAAGCTAGGCCTATAGATTAGACTTGTTCCTAACTAGCCCTTAGAACTTAAATTAACCCATATTTTAATTAATCTACATTCCACCTTGTGGCTTTTACCTCTATCTCATTCCGCGTCTGGCTGGTGAATCTGATCTCCAGACAAGCCTTAAACAGCGAAGCCAGCTACCACAGGGCTCTGGAGGCTGGCTCTGCCCCCCTGGGTTCCCTGAGAGCCTAAAATCATGCTGGCAAGTTTACCTCCCCAGCAAGCATTTTTACCTATCACACCCAGCTGCTCAAGTGCTCTGCTGCACAGCAGGGGCTCTTAAAAGAGCCACACCTCTGTACAGGGAGCCTACTCAAGAGACCACTTTCTCATGTTACATATGGTGCCCAACATGGGGCATGTAATATCCAAACATAGGGCCTGAGAAACTGGTCTCTCCAGTAGGTTTGTCTTACAGAGGTTCAGAGTCTGTTTTACAGCAGAGCACTTGAGCAGCCAGGGTGCTGGGTAAAAATGCCTGCAGCATCCTGGACACAGCAGTGTCCCAGAGCTGCTGCCTTAAAGTCGCAAGCATGAGGTTAGGCTCTCAGGGAACCGAGGGGGCAGAGCCAGCCACCAGAGCTGATTGGTGGTGACTCATACAGCCTTTTGAGTTTTGGCTTGCAATCAGATTCCCTAGATAGGGAGAGAAAACAGGAGATGCAAGATGGAAGAGAGGTAATGCCACATGATAGAACATAGATTAATATAAATGGATTAATTTCAGTTATAAGAGCTAGTTAGGAACAAGCCTAAACTATGGACTGAGTTTTCATAATAAATAAGAAGCCTCTGTGTCATTATTTGAGAGCTGGCAGCCCAAAGAAAAACCTGTCTACAAAACAAGATAGAAGGTGCCCGACAAAAAAAAAAAAAAAAAAAAACTAGGATCCTTCTCTGCCATCTGTATGCATGCATACACACATGAACACTCACACACAGGCACACACACAGAGCACTGTGCCAGGTACGTACACACAATGGGGAAAGTCAGAGAAAAGTGCTTAGCACAGAGAAGAAGAATAACCACACATGGTATGAGCAGGTTAGACAGGGAGAACAGTAGCATTCCACAGAACAAGACATGAGGAACGGAAGATAAGCAGGTGACCATGCAGAAACACACACACACACACACACACACACACACACACGGAGCATGGTACCACAGCGAGGCTCAGAGGAGTGGGACCTGCAGGAGACAACTGTCACCAAGATTAGGGATCCCATTGACCAAGACAGGAGCCCTGGCTTCTTAGAGCAGAGAGCATGGAAGGTTTGTGGGCTAAGGGAATCATGGATGTTCCATGAGAAGAAGTCATTTGCGGTTTCTATTAGTTTCCTAGCGCAGCCGTAACGTATGACAGCACAGGAGGTGACTTCAGATGTGCTGGGTTGGTTTGTTCTGGAGGCTCTGGAGGAAGGCTGTCTCCTGGCTCTCCTGGCTTCTGGAGCCTGTGGCAGTCCTTGTTTGCCACATATGGATTCTTGCCTGGAGGGCTTCTGAGGAATGCTTCAAACTTGGAAATTACTAAGTCACACCCTGTTCTTCATCTGGAGCTGATGCAAGAATGGAATTTGCATACATGGAGTACCTTATGTTTACGTGACATTAGGGGGTTTCAGTGCAAGCTTGCTGGCTAGGTCTTGTGTGACCCCCAGGGGAAGACTATCTTTCTTACCACTTGAAAAGGAAAGGTCAGAGCATAGGTGCCTGACCCAAGGGCTTGCCTGGCTGGTGAGACCCCTTCTGTGCAACATGTCCTTCTAGTGTCCATTTAGAGAAGGCGATAATTGGGCAAAGCCACTGACTAGTCCTCAGCCCCAGAGATCTCCTCACATAGGCAGACTCCACACCAGCCACTGTGGGAAACTCAGTAGTTTCCAAGACAAAGCCTGTTAATCTGCTGGGAGAGCCAATGACAACTAGCCACAGGCAAAAGTGTGAGTATACAGTGAGTTCTTCCAGGATTTCCTTTCTATGGCAGTTCTGATTCCAAGTGATATATTTATCTAATAGTATGTTTGTCTAACATTTATCTTCTCTTGGTTCTGTTGTATGCTTTGTAACAGTAGAGACTGTGTTCCTTTCATGTGTAAACACTGTACAAGCAATGACTGCCATAGAGTAAGCCCTCACCACATTGATAACTCAATAAATAAATAAGTAATAAAAGCAAGGAGATGGACCATCATATAGCCTACGGATATGGTGTCGGATGAGGTTCAGGCCGCTGGGGAGATGGTTTGTGCAGTAAAGTGCTCACTGCACAAGCGTAAGTGGCTGGGTTTGATCCCCAGCACCACATATAAAGAGCTAGGTTTGGTGGCATGCACACGTAATACTAATGCTTCGGAGGCAGAGACAGACAAATCCTTGAAGCTCTCCAGTCAGCCAACGCAACCTGCTCAGTGAATTCCAAATGAGAGACTTTATCTTTAAAACAAGTTTGCTAGTTCCTAAGGAAGGATCACTAGCCTCTGTATTCATCTATACAATACATTGTAGTTGGAGAGTTTTCTCTCCAGGTCCCACCAAGCCTCGGCAGTTCGACAGTCCACTTATAAAATAAACACACAGATGCTTATATTATTTAAACTGTTTGGCCTAATGGCTCAGGCTTTTTGTTAACTGTTCTTATATCTTAAATTAACCCATTTTTATAAATCTATACCTTGTCACATGGTTTGTGGCTTATCCACATCTTTACATGCTGCTTGTCATGGTGGCGGCTGACAGTGTCTCTCTCTCTCTCTCTCTCAGCCTTTCACTTCCCAGGATTCTCTCTGCTTGTCCCACCTATACCTCCTGCCTGGCTACTGGACAATCAGCATTTTATTTATATAGAGTGATATCCACAGCAATACATATATTCATTGACACCCAGAAACCTCCTTGTACACACACACACACACACACACACACACACACACACACACACACACACTACACACACACCACACATACGCATGAGATTCAGATATGTGCAGAGAAGACCAAATCTGACAAACATGCTGTATTCACCTTCATCTTGATATCCATTCAGCATCTTTCATAGTCCCCATTAGCCTTTACGTCTACATCTCATCTGGTCAGCAGTGCCCACAGTGGCCTGCAGGATGCCTCTGCTCTGGTGCCAATTAGAAAGACATTCCTAAGTGCATCTAAGAGTTAAGATCATAACTGATTAGTTCAGTTCCCACCCTTTTCTGGATGATCAGAAATACATGTGTCTGGCATATTCAAGTGCTGTTTAATAATATGTCTACAAAGAAGGCTTCTTAGGGATCAAGAGCAGTAGAGCAGGGTGCAGTTTATAATTCGTTCACCACAGAAGGTGAGGTGAAAGATGAAAGGATGCAAAGAGACAGAGGAGATGGAGGAGCGAGCTGTGAGGACTTGAATCTCCAACCCCGGCAGGGCAGAGCTCTGCTGCACACAGCTGCTGCCAGTCTCTCAAACATAAACACAGCACTTCTCTGTCTTTGATGCTTAAATCCCTCTAAAGCAGTGGTTCTCAGCCCCTTTGGGGTCAAATGACCCTCCATAGGGGTTGCATATCAGATATCCTGTATATCAGATATTTACATTACAGTTCATAACAGTAGCAAAATTACAGTTGCAACAAAATAATTTTGTTGGAGGTTGGAGATCATGACAACACGAGGAACTGTGTTAAAGGGTCACAGAATTAAGAAGGTTGAGAACCACTGCTCTAAAGGCTGTCCTGGGACCCACAGCAGAAGTTTGGTCCCAGCTGCTCCTTTGGGGTATGCCAACGGTGTCCCTGAGGTGTGCTGCAAGGAACTTGCTGTTAACAGAAATTCAAATTTAGAACTGAGATTTCTGTCTATAAAGCAACAGCATGTTCCCTAAGAGACCACAGCCTCACATCCTGCATTCTTGAGTAGGAGAGCACACAGGCAATGCAGTGGGTGGAGGATGTTGTGTGAGACTTTTCCTGGGGAGACATAACACAGTCTACTCACCCCGAGAGGAAATCATGATAGACCAAAGTAAATGGTTCCAGCAAATGCCACCGTGGCCAACCAGTGAACTTTTATTTAGGGTTACTAACGGGAGTGTGGAAGGAGTTACTACAGGGAGCAGAAGCAACCCAACTAGCGTTGTAGCACAGAAAAGCCCACCCCAACACAGGTGACCACTCTTGAAAGTTATAACTCTGGGTTGTCTGCAGGACTGAGAGGCACCTCAACAGTTCCAGAATCTGCTCTCAGCAGCTCCCTTGTCCTTACCTACAGATACAGTTGCTTACTGTTTCTATAACCTTGGGGAGAGGCTCTCAGGAATCCTAATAAGTCTCATTTCTCAGATGTGTAAAGTTCATCTCGTGACCTCCCCCTCCTTCCTAAAGGGAGTGTTTCATAAATTGCTACATGGCAGGTCATTAGATGCCAACATGACAAGACAAAGTCATTAGACCATAGTTCTCACCCTGTGGCTGCAGCTGTCACTAAGACTACATACAGGTCTAAAGGATGTCCCTGAGTCCTCAGCAGGGACACAAGACCCACTGAGCTCTAGCCCATACCTGTCTCTTCTGCCTGCCTCCGCTCACTTGAGATCACTTGTCTGGTGCCCTGCACATCCCCTTAGTCCTTATTCTTGTGTACCCTGTGTTAAAAAGTCCCGGCCTCTCATTTGCCAGAGTATGCCTAAGACTCAGCCCTAGAACCTCCAGCACATTCATATCACCGTCTCTGAGCTCTTTCAACTCTTCTCATTCCAACTTCCTTTTCAGGTTAGAAAACTGCTTTAATGGAAACTCCTCCCAACACACCATCTGGGATGGAGTGGAATGTGTCCAGGACTGGCCCCGGGAATAATAGTCCAGGAAACCCTCTCATAGAGACATGCTAGTCATGGAGGTGGGCATTTAGGAGGGGCATAAGGCCTAGAGTTCAGCCCCTTACCTGGGCCTAGTCAGAGGCAGGCAGAAAACAAAACTCTGGTCCAAAATTTGAAGGTAGGAAGGCACTGGTCTCAGAGCTGTTTTCCCCAGGCAGAAGCAGTACTGGCCTGGGCCCCACCTGCAAGTTGGTCACCAGGAAGGAGGGAACAAGCACAGGGACACAGAAGCTTAGAGTACACACATACCATTGTATCATTGCTTTAAAAAATTACTTAAAACTTTATCTCTTGTATATAAATGGAAAAAGATTTGGGTATTTGGTCAAGTGGAAATATTGCTAGACACAGGTGTCTATGACAGCACAGAATAGAATACAAAAGTCACATGGCATTTGGCAGCTGAGGGTAACTTGGGCCCCCTGGGCTGGCCAGGGACATGAGAGAATCATGTCACTTGATTATAAGGGTGGGGACGGTGGCCCCAGCTTCTGCACAGCATAGGGAGCCTGTGGTGCAGGCCGCCTGGCTCCCGTGCAGCTCTGGAGACAGACCAGTGGCCTGAGAGGGTGAGTGTGCAGCCCCGAGGTGGGCTGGTTTCGTTTGGCACCAGAAAGCAGCTGTCTTCAGAGCACAGCAGTGGCCTTACACTTGAGCCCCTCAAAGCATGGTGCCGAGCCTGACTGAGCCTCTGTGGCCCAAGCCATTTCCCACCACAGCAAGGTGAGCTAGATTTATTTTTTTAAAAAACAGGTAAACAGATCTCTCTTTAAAAAACTGAAATCTGTGATCTGGAAGGCCACTTCAGCTGCTTTTTAAAGTGGCTTTTCTGAAACAGGGGAAGCTGTTGAAGGCCCTGGGGCACCTAGATGGTGGACTTTGAGAAGGACACATGCAGGTGGTGCTTCTCACCCAGGTCATGGTTGTGCAGTTCAATCAGCACCTGCACCACCTCCTCCCCAGAGCTCATCTGGGTCGGTGCCATCTTGAAGTCCTTCTGGAAGAACTTGAAACCTTTGATGACACTACCATTGCTGGACAAGAGGCTCTTGAGTCATCCTCTGACACAGAGGGTGGGATATTGGACAGGTGGAGGGTGACTGAGGGTGAGAGGAATTTTCTGGAAGTTCTTGGAGCCCGGCTTCTTGAAGAGGTGTAGAGGTAAGCTCTCATAATGCTTAGTCAGGCCCTGGTCCTCATGTCCCTCATGAGGCAGCTGCATACTCTGACGTTTGGACAGTGTGATGTGCACTGACTTCCCATGCAGCCTGTGCCCATTCAATGGCTCATGGCCAGCTGAGCCTGGCTGCCATCTGCTATCTGTTCAAGTGCATTCTTCTTGTTGTTGAGCAGAATCTTCACCTGTTGCACCTCTCCATAGACACGGAAGGGAATAAAGAGCCTTCAGGGTATGACTCTCTCAGGGTTCAGTTTGCTGACTAGAAGGACAGAACTCCCAGCCTGTCAGACCTGGAATGGCCATGCTGCCAGCTGCAGCAGCTGCAGCAGCTGCAGCAGCAGAAGTTGGGGGAGGGGAGAGGGGCAGCACTCCGTGAACGTTAATGACAGAGGGGCCTGCGGCCTGAGGGAAGGCAAAGGTGGGAGGGAACTCAGCTCCTGCATACTGAGAGGCTGGCATTATGCCGGGAACACTGAAGGCTGCAGCCATGGTCTGGTCCAGCAAAAGGCTGGCTGTCCCCAGAAGGCATGTGGGGCCAAGTGTAATCTCTGTTCTTGTCATTGTTGTATTTGACATTGAGACTGATTAGCCTAGAGTCGTCAATGCTCAGTGTGCAGCAGGCATTGTAGATGATCTGGCCATCCAGCGACAGCTTGGCATGCTGGGTGCTCACAGGGTCATACTGCAGCAGTGCCTAGAACTGATTGTTCTTGGTGAACGTGCTGGTCTTCAGGACTGTGCCGAACTTAGAGAAGATCTTGTGCACATCCGGGGCCACTGGGTAGAAGAGGTTTTCCACAATGATCCTGAGCACCAGGCTCTAGCCTGTCAATTCTGGCATCCATGGCAGCAGTGGAGGCTGCCAAGGCCAGGCTTCTGAACTGCACAGAGTTCGTGGCCTGCAGGACTGCTGCGGGCCGCAGGAATATATCATAAGAACTCAGCTGGTTATGGCAAAGTCACTACCTGGAGGAATCAGGGAATTCCTCCAGAGGAAGCCAAATCCCAAGGAGTTTTTGGTGTTACTTGGCTTGTTATATATCAGCTGTCTTCTGTTATGAAAATCATGTGTGCCTTCATAGTTTTCCCAATTGACTTTTCCCTAAGAACGGCTAACAATGTGGACTGATCACTCTCTAGACATACACATTCCAGGCATTTGGAGAAAAGCCTCAGGAAAGGCTTTCTCTGGAATCAGATATCTCCCCTAGCCACTTTCAAGAACCTAAGGAGACCCCACCCAGGTGGTTGCCCAACTTCCGAGGACTAACAGTGATAACCACCCACAGGCGAGTCTCCTGACTTAAGGTAAATTCCACAAGGAGACACCGCCCAGGTGGTCGCCCAATTTCCGAGGACTAACAGTGATAACAGCCCACATACAAGTCTCCTGACTTAAGGTAAATTCCACAAGGAGACACCGCCTAGGTGAGGTGGACGTTAAGTAATAGCTTTACACAATTTAGCTCGGACCCTCCTTTTATATACCGGGACTTCCAGGGCAGAAGAGAAAAGAGAATGGAAGAACTAGACGGGTAAGAACTTGAGAGGAACAAACTGAGATGGGGAAGAACTAGATTGAAGGGCTAGAAGAGAGTACTAGAGGAATGAGATGGAAGATGAGGATGAGCCAGATGGGGAACAACAAGATGAGGAAGAACGAGATGAGGAGAGAGAAAGAGATGGGAGAAAAGATGATATGGGAAGGAACAAGGTGGATGAGAACCTAGAAGGGGCAGAACAAGATGAAGGAATTAAGATAGAACCCAGAGGGGACCTTGGACAAGTGTAGAGAGAAATCAGGCAAGAAAAGACCTAAATATGAGAGCAGAATATAAGCTTGTAACTGACACAGAATAATAAAGTATATGGACTAAGGAGTTTCGTGTACATAGATTCATTTCTTCTCATCAAAGATTAATTATCAGCTGGTTGTAGATTCTTCCCGGACCCTGGGAGGGGACTATCGAGGGGCTGGACCCCCATAGTCCCCGATACAGGACTGTCTGGGCATGTGCCTGGTTGGGTGAGCTGTGGGTTTTGAGCTCCTAGTGGTTGTAGAACTGTATGTAGATGGGCTGTCCATGTAGCATGGGTGCTGATGTATAGTAGCTCACCATGGTGATGGCAGTCTCCTCTTTGTTCATTTCAATGAAGGTCTGGTTCTTCTTCTTCAGCATAAGGAGATTGGCAACCTTCCCAAAGGGCAGCCTCAGGGAGATGACCTTGCCCTCAGTGATGTCACTGGGTAGCTTGAGGACATGGATGACTCTGAAAGGGACCCCTGTGCTCCTCTTGTCATTTTGAACTTCTTGCTATCACTTCCTTTGGCTGCTGAAGCCTAGCTGCTCATGATGAAGGGGCAGTCGCTGATGCTCGTGGAGAAGAGCACATTGGATCCAGGCTTTATACCAACTGCGATGTCTGGGACGCCGCCGTATATGGCACTCAGAGCAGACCTGTGGGGGACGGAGTAGAGGAAGTGAGAACTGCAATTCTGGCACCAGCTCTATATCCTCTAACCTACCTATAAACTTTGATTTGATATTTTCCCTGTTAGGCCTTTTACTAATGTGTACTCGTTATAAAAATAATAGTGTTTCATCATGACATTTTCATGTGAGTATCTAATGCACTCTGACCTGGACACCTCATTTCCTTCTCTTGTTCCCCTTTCCTGATCATCTCCTTCCTCTTCCCCCATAGGGCCCTGTAATCTCACATTTTTGTTTTTAATCTAGATTCCACATATGAGAGATACATGATATTTGTCTCTTTGAATTTGAATTGTTTCACATAGCATATTGACGTCCAGTTGTTTTTTTTTTTTTCTGTGCGTAATCTTATTCATCATGGCTGAATAAAATACATATGCACGCCACGTTTTCTTTGTCCATTCATCAGTTGATAGGCACATAGGCTAATTTCATAACTTGACAATTATAAACAGTGCTGCAGAGTTGTGGGTACACACGCATCACTATTGGTCAATGACTTACAGTCCTTTAGGTAAATACTCAGAGTCTATCTGTCAATTTCAAGGTGCCCTGGGTTGCACCCTGTACTCATGAGATTCTCCAGGTATATCCCCTAGTTCTTAGGCAATCTAGGCAATCTTGTTCCTTTTTTAAACATATAGTGTGTCTCTGTGTGTGTGTGTGTGTGCGTGTGTATGTGTGTGTGTGTGTGTGTGTGTGTGTGTGTGTGTGCTTACGTGTAGTTTCCATTTCCATAGAGGCTAGAAGAGGGTGTTTGATCCCCTGGAGCTAGAGTTACATGATTGAGACCTGTTCACCATGGGTACTGGAAGAACAGGAAGTATTCTTAACCACAGAGCCATCTCTAGCTCCGATCCCCAACTGTAACTGTCTATACCTCCCTTTTCTCTAAAGATTCACTTCTCATATGGTAGCCCTAAGCTATATGAGCCCAGATAGGTTGAACTGAGATTGGCTGAATGTGGGTGTTGCGGGGGAGATGCCAGAATTTGAAGATGTCATACCAGAAGATGTGTAATATCTCACTAGCTATTTCATATTGACAGCATGCTGACATTAAAATGTTTGGAAATGTGATATTAAATTAAATATGTTTTAAAGCTCATTTCATATGTTTTCTTTTTTATCTGCTAAATGTGGCTTCCTGTGAATTTTTAGGTTTTATGTGTGTCCCCTGCTGTGTTTACATGGGCAATATGATCCAGAGAACCACTCTGGTCTTCCTTGGCCTAGCTCCTTCTCCACTGGCATGTCAGAGAGACCTGACTCTCAGTAGGACCAGATGTAGCTGTCACTCTTCCCTCATCACATCTGGTACAAATGTTTGCCTCCCCCTTATTTTTCCACCACAGTTCCCCTAGCTGCTTGGCTACAAGCTGAATAATGAAAGCATGAGTTATCTTTGACCTCTGTGCCCCACATGGAACTCATTTGCAAGGCCAAGTGGTTCATCCTCTGAAATACAGCTTGGCTATGGGCGCTTTCCTAGGAAGACGTGAAAATATCTATTCACCACAGATAGGGAACTGACCACGGGCCAAGGAAACGACTCCACTCAAGTCTATCTTAGTGAACCAGTTAGTTTATAGTGTTTACTTACAGTAGCATAGGTGGGAGTTACCTACAAGAGTGTGGGTGAATCAAAAGCAAAAGAATCGCTAGAAATCTCTCCCCAACTGGGTGACAACTCATGAAATCTGTATCGCTGGAGCTCCCTGCACAAACAGTAGATAGACAAGACAATCGGAGTCTCTTCTCTCTAGGAATTGTTACTGTTTATATAACCCTGGCGGGGCTGGGGGATACACTTTGTGAATCTTATAAATTTCAGGAGCTTCCTAAATCCTGTAAGTTTGCTTTACTTCCTGGGCTTTGTATGTTTCATTTACTTCCTGAGATTTGTGAGCATCTCTCTCTCTACCCAGGAGATGTTTCCATTGAGAGGAAACAGCTACACAATAGCACCTGTCTCCCTTTCTGTCACACTGATTCCAGGCAACATCACCCTCACTGTACAAGACAGAACACAGCACACTGGTCTTCCACTGTTTCCCTTGACCTTACCACACTTCCTCTATCTAACAGCAAAATAATCTTTTCTAGATGTGAATAAGGCCAACTCTGACAAAAACTTTAATACTTCCAGTTGCACTTAAAATCCAAGTCCTGCCAGGCGGTGGTGGCGCACGCCTTTAATCCCAGCACTCGGGAGGCAGAGCCAGGCGGATCTCTGTGAGTTCGAGGCCAGCCTGGGCTACCAAGTGAGTTCCAGGAGAGGCGCAAAGCTACACAGAGAAACCCTGTCTCGAAAAACCAAAAAAAAAAAAAAAAAATCCAAGTCCTGAGCACAGCATACAAGGTGTTACTATATTTTTGTGGTCCGACTCCTGTTCACCTCTCTACATTCATGTCCCACTTTCTCCATGTTCCCAGCATTTGTCACACCAACTTTAAGCTCTCTCTGCTCTGTGGCCTTTGTACTTCTGTTCCCTCTGTCTGAAATGAGCTTTTCATGTCTCTTCAGAATGGCATGACACATAATAGAGGGTCTCCTGGATGTCGCTTCTAAACCAGAGGCCGCCTAAAGCTGTCAATCCCAGCATCCCATTCTTACCTTACTACTCCTGTATTTGTCATTAACAAACTTAAAACTTTATCATTTACTACTAAACACTGCTGCCTGTTATTTCTCCCACATCCACATCACTTTCTCACTTTCCATCATCTTAGCTGATGATGGTACCATAGAAAGACTCCCAGTGACTTTATCCAATGTTGAGGAGGGTATCCAGGGCCCTGTGCATGTGGAGCAAGTGCTTCACCAGTGAACTACAATCTCAGACCTTTTCTTTATTTCAATATTGGGACTCTATATATTAAACTAGCCTTGAACATGTGATCGTCCTGCCTCAGACTCCCAAGTAGCTGGGATTATAGGCCCATGTCATCATGCCCAGTTTTAATTTATATCTTTCTTATTCTCTCTCTCTCTCTCTCTCTCTCTCTCTCTCTCTCTCTCTCTCTCTCTCTCTCTCTCTTTCTCTCTCTCTTTCTCTCTCTCTCTCTCCGCCCCCCAAAGAGAGAAACAGTGAACACTAGAGTTGTCTTTATTTTATGTGTGTATGTGTGCTTATGTGTAGTTTCCATTTCCATAGAGGCTAGAAGAGGGTGTTTGATCCCCTGGAGCTAGAGTTACATGATTGAGACCTGTTCACCATGGGTACTGGAAGAACAGGAAGTAGTCTTAACCACAGAGCCATCTCTAGCTCCGATCCCCAACTGTAACTGTCTATACCTCCCTTTTCTCTAAAGATTCACTTCTCATATGGTAGCCCTAAGCTATATGAGCCCAGATAGGTTGAACTGAGATTGGCTGAATGTGGGTGTTGCGGGGGAGATGCCAGAATTTGAAGATGTCATACCAGAAGATGTGTAATATCTCACTAGCTATTTCATAATGACTGCATGCTGACATTAAAATGTTTGGAAATCAAACCTGCGGTCAGTTATTGAGGTGAACGCTGGATGGTCAGAGAAGCAGAACCGGCCACAGCTACCTCACCTCGCTGGATCCTCAGCTGGTCTTGTTTCCTCAGACTGGAGGCCTCTGAGTCCTCATCCAGAATGGGTCTCAGCTGAACTGCTGCTAGAAACCTGAAAGCTTAACCAGCCAAATGCTTCTAGTTTCTGGTCCTCACGCCTTATATATCTTTCTGCTTTCTGCTTCACTCCCTGGGATTAAAGGCTCCCTTTCTGGGATTAAAGATGTGTGTCACCATGCCTGGCTGTTTCCAATGTGGCCTTGAACTCACAGAGATCCAGAGGGATTTCTACCTCTGAAATGCTAGGATTAAAAGTGTGAATGCCACCATTTTCTAGTCTTTGTATCTAGTGGCTGTTCTGTCTCTGACCCCAGATAAGTTTGTTAGGGTGCACAATATTTTAGGGAACACAACACCACCACAAAACACCATTCTGCATCTTTGGTTGTCAGTGGTCTCCTTTTTCATGATGGCCCACAATGTGCACACAGAGGTGGATAAAAGACAGACCTGAACAAAAAGTATGCAGAGGGAGGCTGTCTGTGCCATGACACTCTCATCTTCCAGGTCAACACCATTCCTGCCCTTGAAGTCCAGGAAGTAATTCTCTTTCCTCATAATCAATTCTCCTTTCTTGTCAACCCAGCCCCCTTGGACAGCCTGCTCTTTGCAACAGAAGTCCTTCCAAATGCAGATCCCCAGAAGGGAGAAGACAGACAGCCTCTGCTTCCTATGCTGATTAAGGGCTCAGGTTTGCAAATGCGGCCTCTTCACAGCATGATCCTAGAATCAGAAAACAAAAAATAGAGAGCTGAGCTCAGTCAGTAGAGTGCTTGCCTGGCATTCATGAGGACCTGAGTTCGATCTCCTAAAGCCTACATTTAGAAGGCTAGGTATGCAATGCAGACTTATAATCCCAGCACCAGGGAGGAAATTCAGGAGGATACCATGGGAAGTGTGAATAGCCACTATAGTTTACTTGGTGAGCTCCAGGCCTAGATCACAGACCTTGTCTTTAAAAGAAACAAAATATGAGTGACCCTGAGGAATGAGAGCTGATGTTATCCTGTGTCCTCCATGCAGGCATGAATATATTTGAACATACATGTGCACTTACAAGCACGCACACACACACGCACATTCGTGCTTGCACACACACTCACACACACAGAGAGGGAGAGAGAGAGAGACAGACAGATAGACAGACAGACAGAGACAGAGAAAGAAAATTGATCCCTCCTTGCAAAAATACTGGTGGAATGGGTACACACTTCCTCCTTTGTTTGCCCAATGCTTTGTTCTAGGAAGAGTTCCTTTGAGTCTTCGGAGACATTGACACGAAAAATTCATGCATAGTTTAGTTTATGCAGCAAGCAGCTTCGTAAAAACTGTGTGTGAATCACATTTTTTTAAATTGAGTCCCATTTCCCTACTGACTGTGGCTATCTGCTCATAGTCGCTCTCCCTGCCTCCATGATTTATCTCCAGTTGGCAGCACCAAACTATAGCCCTAGCTTCACAGTGCTATCCATCCCAAGAGGCTCATCAATCAATCATCAGAATTTCCATTCAGAGCTTATTATGTGTAAAACATTGTTGGTGATCTGTAAAGAGAATAGGGAATACATCGAAGGCACCAGGGGAAGCTGCTATCTGAATCCTCTACAAAACCATGTGAATATCCACACTCTTACTTATCTGTCTGTAAATTCAGATTTTTCCTCTATCAGGTTTTTCCCAGAGAGGTATTTGTGTGTGCTGAGCAGGCTATCTAGGTTATCATAGAAATGGAAAGGCATAAAAGGATATTTAGAAATGTAAGGACATCTATAAATCCTCACTAACAGCAATTGTGATTGTTGGGAGCAGTGATTGAAACTATTCCTGGTGTGTTTTGAGTTGGAGGAAGGCTCAAATAACACACCAATCTGCAGCTCCAGGCAAAACAAGAGCAAACTAAAAAAAGGTAATAATATCCTATAAAAATAAGTCCAGAAGGACAACTTGATTTCCTTTTGTGACAGGAAAAGAATTCATACCACTGAAGGACCTCCAAGTCAATCCCCAGTACCTCTGTGGTGTGACCTTCTCCCAGTCCTGTCCTGGTGTTATCTGTGGCATCAAACTGGCTGTGATCTACTTCAGCAGCAGTTACCCAGCTTCAGAGGGAAGTATCTGTGATTGTTAGCTACTCATTGTCAGAGGACTCTGGGCAGCTCACAGAAGACTAGGAAGTTCCAAAAGGTAAGAATTGGAAACAGAAAAGACAGCATCCTTTATGGTGATATTTTACTTGTACTGAAATGTGATTTTATTTGTACGTTAATAAATAAATTTGCCTGGGGGTCAGAGCTAATAGCAAGCCATAGCAGAGCTGGGCGTTTGTGGCACACACCTTTAATCCCAGCACTTGGTAGGCAGAGCTAGGTAGATCTCTGTGTGGTCAAGGATACAGCAAGCATTGGAGACACATGCCTTTAATCTCAATACCAACCATAGAAGACCTGGAGGTCTATACAGACAGGCAGTGACGAGACAGTCATGTGGTTGGGTTTACAACCAATGAGAAGGCAGAACAGAAAATCTATATAAAGACAAACAGACAGGAAGTAGGTCTCTTTCGGAGAGGTCTCTTGGCTGAAGAAGCTAGCTGCAGCAGGTAGGTAAGGCTCTTAGCTCTGATCTCTTGGCTTTCTTCTTTGCATTGGTTCTGTGTTTCTTATTTAATAAGATGGTTGGTTACATCTACATTCATTGTGTGTTTGCAAACACCAGAAATGAACTCACACTGCCTTAATAACAAGAAGACAACGGGGTTTTGCAATGAAAAATATTTAACATTTTAATCTGTGGAGTTCAAGAGCACAGAAAGATATCCCAGAAAGGTTAGAGGCATCAGGGAGGTTTTCTTCTAGACCCCAGATCATACCAGCCTCTTAGCTGTCTTTTTCTTGGTGTATCTGTACCCCTGTGCTTCCTCGGAACCCTGCCCTTTCTATTGCCCAGCACCTTGACACCAAGATCCTCAAAGTCTACATTTTAGGCTCTAGCTACCTGGAGAGATGCTGACTCTCTCCTGGTCCAGTTCCAAACTCCTAGGAAAAGCCGAGCTTTAGCGCAGTATGTCACAGATGGCTGCCATTTACCCAGTAATTAGTTGAGGCTGGAGGTGGATGTCTTCTTCATCAGCTCAGACTGTCATTACAAAATGCCATCAACTTTATAAGTTAAAAGCAGGCACTTAAAAATGCTACCAGAAAGGTAAGTGAAGGATGCGAAACCTCCTCACTTTCTGCATGTGTCCTCACGTGGCCTTCTCTCCATGCGTGGAAGTAGAGAAAGAGAGGGCAAACCCTCTGATGTCTCCTACTATCATATCATCAAGATGCCCTGCCCTTGTGATCTCAGCCAAACCTACTGATGAGCAGGAAAGACAGTCCAGAGCCAGGGACTGGGTCCAAACTTCTGCCTAACAAAGACAGTATAGTGGATGAAGTAGTACCCCTGGCTTCAACAGAGGCTCCAAAAAAGACATGTTCAAGTTCTAATGTTCAGTATTTCTATGTGTGAGTTTATTGGAAACGAGTCTTTGTAGATTAAATAAGGATGTCAGGAAAAGGCCAAAACAGATTTAAAGTGAACCCAAAATTCAACAGCTGGTGTCCTTATGAAAGAAAGCATAGGATCCTGAGGAGATGACTCAATGGACAGTTTTGCCTTGCAAGCATGGATACTTGATTGTGAGCCACAGAATCCACATTTAAAAACAGCTTGGCCTTGTGACATCATCTTAAAATCCCAGTACTGAGGAGACAGAAACAGGCAGATCTCCATGGCCCATTGGCCAACCAGCTCTATCTGGTTTTCAGGATAATGAGAAACCCAGTGGCAAAAAATGAGCTGGCCAGCATTGTGAAGTCATGTGACTGCCAACATTATCCTCCAGCCTTTACACACACACACACACACACACACACACACACACACACACACACACTCACAAGCACACATGTGCACCTGCACATTCGAGCAAACACGCACACAGAGGGGGGAGGGGAGGAGAGAAATGAGGAGGGGTTGGGAGGGATGACGCACAGAGCACAGAAGGAAGAAGGCGTTATAAAGATGAGTATGGAAATCAATGTCATTCGGCTACAAAGCAAAGAAAACCAAGGGCTGCCACAGGCTCCTGAAGCCAGGAGAAAAAAGGAACAGTCTTCCTTCAGAGCTCCCAGAACTAACCAGCGTGGCCAATACCTTGATGTGAGATTTCTCCACAACCACAAGAGAATAAATTCTTGTTGTTTGAAGTCACCTGTCACATGGTCATATGTTATTGCAGCCTGGGAAACTAATAGGGATGGTGACTGATTCCACCTCACAGGTCATCTGACTCCATTAGCAGTGACTCTCTAGAGCACTCTATTGAAAATTATAAGACCATTCAAGCTCCATAGAGAAAAGTGCAACCATCAACTGGTGATGTCCGCTGTGGACATAAACGTAGATAGCAGCAAACTAGTCATGTATTTCTCTGTTTAGCCCAGTACTCTCATAGTGCTCAGTACTAAAATAGATGAAAACTAAGCATGGTGGCACACACTCAAAAGGCTGAGGCAGATGAATTACAAGTTCAAGCCTCACCTAAACTACATAAAAAAGATTCACCCTGGCCTGGGCTTCATAGTGAGACTTGGTCTAAAGATAAAAGTAGAAAACAAAGATGGATACTGAGGGCAACTGTCCCCAGTAACCTCAAAGTCTCACGCCCATTGATTCAAAGTTCCTGATACAGTCTACTTGATCTTTGCTCTGAATAAAGCCAAGCTTAATTATAGTTACTCTTTGACTATAACCTGTCTTTGAGGACAATAGCCAACATTGTCCTCTAGCCTATACACACACACACACACACACACACACACACACACACACACACACTACAGAAAGGAGAGAGATGACCTTGACACATACAACCCAGAGGGAAGTAGGCCAGGCTAGAGGTGTCAGAAAGAAATGGTAACCAAAGCAGAACAAAACATGCAGGGAAAGAAGATAATATGGGGCTGGAGAGATGGCTCAGTGACTAAAAGCACTTGCTGCTCTTGCAGAGGACTCAGCTTTAGTTCCCAGCATCGCATGTGGCTGCAGTGGTCCACACCTCCAGTTCCATGGGACCTAATGCCCTCTCTTGACTTATATGGGCATTATGTATGCACATGGTACACATATGTACATGAAGGTAAATCATTCATACACATAAAATTAATTAATTAATTAATTAAAACTTTTCTAAAAAAGAAAAATAATGCAGGGTAGGACCCAGACCAGAAAGTCTACTTGTTATCAAATTCAGCAGTACTAAAAAAAAGTTAATCAGGAGCCTTTATTGCATGTAAGTATATGGGGTTTCTTTTGCATGTGATTTGTATATATGTTCATGTGTGTATATATGTGTGTTCAAGCCCCATGTTGGGCACCAACTGTAGACAAATTTCTAAGGAATTTCTTGGCACTGCCTGTCTGTACAAATCTCCAGGTCTCTATGGTTGGTACTGGGATTAAAGGTGTGTCACCATACTTGGTTCTGTTCCTTAGTATGGCCTTGAACTCACAGAGACCCTGCCTGATATGTGATAAGATTAAGGGCATGTGCTATCACTGCCTGACCTTTGTGTTTACTTAAAATGGCTTGCTATTTCCTCTGATCTCCAGGCAAACTTTATTTATTAACATACAAATAAAATATCAGCACAACAACCTTCCTTTTTAACTAAACAGAAAAGGGGAAATGCTGTGGGATAACACTTTTGTACACTGGTTTAATAAAACACTGACTGGCCAGTAGCCAGGCAGGAAGTATAGACTAGATAAGCAGACAAGGAGAATTCTGGGAAGAGGAAGGCTGAGTAAGGAGATGCCAGCCCGCTGTCCAGGGAACAGCATGTAATGGCACAGAGGTAAAGCCATGGAACATGGGGCAACATATAGAGAAACAGAAATGGGCTGAGTTTAAGTGCAAGAGCTAGTCAGTAGTAATCCTGAGCTAATGGCCAAACAGTTTTAATTAATATTATGCCTCTATATGATTATTTTATAAAAGGCTGTGGGATTGTGGGTGAGAGATTTGTTCTAATCATGGGCCAGGTGGGACACAGAAAAACTTTCAGCTACAGAAAACCCATTCCTGTAACATTCTCTTTCTAGAAGCAGTATTGTAAGAATGTCTAGTCACGGTCGATTTCTCCTTCCCTTTGTTCATTCAACTTCTTTTCACCCTGAGAGTTAGAAAACTACACTCTCTCTGAGGCCCCCAGCCCTGTCCTTTCTTCATTAATTAAGTCCACTTAGACTTCAGGGTTCAGCCTTTTTAACCATCTCTTTGTCCACACCTCATGCTCTCTCTCTGAGCCATCTTTTGCTTTCTCTTCACATCATCCAGATAAAACTCAAGCCTAGGAAAGCTCAGCCAGGTGCCCTTTTCATTCCCCTGCCCACGTAGAAAAAGACAACCTAGGCACCTGGTACCACTACATGTTCTGATCCACACCTTCAAGGGAGCCCACCCTTCCCAAGAAATCCCATGCCACCATTCTATGGTAGTTTTTCCCCCAAGTGTTTCTTTTCTCTTGCTCTGTCTCTGCCGTAACCACACTCCTCACTCATCAGATGATCTTGCCTCCTACATCAGAGAGAAAACAGATGCTTCTAGACAAGAAATACCCACAACCAAACCCACGCACCCTGCTGCAATGGAGTCTATCCATCTCGTCCTCCTTCACTCCCACATGGGATGGGAGCTAACACAACTCTCCCTCCATCTGCTCTTTGGGGTTCACTCACACAAGCTCCTGACATCATTTCTCCTTCTCGTTGTGTTCATGACCCAGCTCTGGCTCAAAGCATCTCCCCACTTCCAGCTGAGCCTGCCTAGCCACTCGGGAACCTCATCCATGCCCTTTTCAGTCAGGAAAGAGTGCTATTCCTTTACCTTCTGTTAGTCCTCAGGACCTGGGATCCAAGTCTGACACTCATCATTCCACTTAAGCAGCCTTTGCTTGCTTCTTAGATGATATTCCATGGACATTTTCACGATAGCGAATCTTTCCATAGAATGGATCCTGGCCTTTCTTCCTCCCTTTGGTTTTCAGGATCAGACAATTCTGACTTTTTTTTTTTCTAAGTACAAATCTAATCATGTGCCCAATTCAGTAAAATACCTGACAAAAGCCACTTATAAAAGGAAAGGTTTACTTGGCTTACAGTCCAAGGGTGCAATCCTTCATGTTAGGAAAGGCATGTTGTCAGGAGCCTGAGGCATCTTGATGTATTGTATCCATAGTTAGGAAACAGAAAGATGAATCCCAGCTTTCTCTTTTTGATTCAGTCTAGCACACCAGACTATGGAATGGTGCTGTCCACAGTTAGTGGGTTTTACCACTTTAATTAACCTAATCTAGAAACTTCTCACAGAATTACCACAGGTTTGATTCCATGGTGATTTTAAATCCTAACAGGCTGACAATCAAGACTTATCTTCATGTATACCCACCCCTCATCCCCACTTCATCTGAAGCTTAGAAAGAGGAGTCATTTTCCCTCTGTGAGCTACTACATAAGACACAGCTCACTTCACTTGTAATTATCACCTTACAAATGCAGCAAACATATACAGTACAATTTGTGAGTCCCTCAAAGCAGGGCCCATTCCTTGTTCATCTCTTCAATGATACCTAGGAAAGATTTGTGTACATAAATAAATTCAACTAAATTAGACTGAAGATAACTTTTTTATTTATAATTATTTCATAATGTATTAATATGTGTTCATGATACATGTGTGTAAGTATACATGGGCACACATATTTCATGGTAAGCTATGAAAATCTGAGGACAACTTTCGGAGTCATCTGTCGCCTTCTTCCTTGTTGAGACGGGGACTCTTGTTTTTGTTATACTGAATATACCTATACTAGCTATCCAGGCTTATCCAGGGTCCCTGGCATTCTCCTTTCCCGATCCCATCTCATTATGAAAGCACTGGGATTTCAGAAAAGTACCTCCATATCTGGTTGGTTGATTGGTGGGCTGATTAGTTGTTTTTTTTCATTCATTGGTTGGTTGGTTTGTTCATTTATTGGTTGGTTGTTTGGTTGGTGGATTGGTTGGTCTGTACATTCATTGATTGGTTGGTGGGTGGATGGGTGGGTGAGTAGGTGGGTTGGTTAGTTTGTTCATTCATTCATTCATTCATTTGTTAGTTCATTGGTTCATTGGTTGGTTAGCTGGTTAGTTGGTTTGTTGGTTGGTGGGTGGGTAGGTAGGTAGGTTGTTTGGTGGGTTGTTTGGTGAGTTGGTTGGTTTTTTCATTGGTTGGTTGGTTGGTTGGTTGGTGGGTGGGTTGGTGGGTCTTGTGTGGGTGGGTTGGTTAATTGGTTTTAGCATGAGTTCAAGGGAATCAAACTGGAGGTGTCAGACTTGTGCAGCAAAGCACTTTCATTTACTAAGACATTTTACCAATCTGAAGCCACTCATTTCAACAGTCCAATATTTGTATATTCTGATGTCTCAAGACCTTAAATGACAAGCTGTCCTGACTACTCAGTGCAGGAAATGTAGATAGAGTTTTCCTGCCTGGCCCACAGTCAGGACAAATCTCTATCACCTGCCAGTCCCACAGCAGTCAGACCCAACCAAGTAAACACAGAGACTTATATTGGTTTCAAACTGTATGGCCATGGCAGGCTTCTTGCTAACTGTTCTTACAGCTTAAATTAATCCATTTCTATAAATCTATGCTTGCCATATGGCTCGTGGCTTACCAGCATCTTCACATGCTGTTTGTCATCGTGGCGGCTGGCAGTGTCTCTCTGACTCAGCCTTCCACTTCCCAGCTTTATTCTCCTCCTTGTACCGCCTACACTTCCTGCCTAGCCAATGGCCAATCAGTGTTTTATTTATTGACTAATTAGCAACACATTTGCTATACAGAACATCCCACAGCACTTCCCCCTTTTTTTTTTCAAAAAGGAAGGTTTTAACCTTAACAAAGTAAAATTACATATAATTGGGAATTTGGGCGTAGCTTCTCTTACTACTTCCTGCTGGAGGGGGGCGCTGTATCTTATGGGGATACAAAGAAAATTTTAGAATTATAGAATAGTCCATGAGGGTGTATCATCTGAGCCAGTTGCCTTCAAATCATTCTGGATGTTGGATCATCTGGGCCATGGTGTCATCGGAGACTTTCAGGGGGTCTTGGCTGGTCAAACCTGATGTGTCTTAATCTGGAACAAATCCATAGCCTCTGGCTTTCTGTGGAAACAAAAGCAGAGTCTCCTTTCCAAAGTAATATATCCTTATATTCAAATTTTGAAGTCAAGGTACCTTTAAAATATACATTTTGGCATAACTCAACAGCTTTTACAATCAAATGTTTTTCTGCAGTTAAAAGTCCCAAAGACAACACAATGCAGATTCTCTGTGTAATATCCATTTTTACGTGGCTTATTTTTTATACTACCTTTACCGTCTCTTTAAAGACTTTATTTTTTAAAACTATGTATTTGTTTCTATAACTCTATATATCATCTTTTTTGTCTCTTTCAAGCCTACGTATCTTTTACACACATTGTAAACTATTACATCTGAATCTGTCTTATTGTGAATCTATTGCCTTAAACTGCAGCAGCTGTGGCTGCTGGCTCCACCCACCTCAGCTTCCCAATGTGGCGTTTTCCACCAGCTCTGGGAGCTATTGTGGGTTTCTATGCTTTTATCCAAGCAGTGTATAGCCCAGAAACCTCTTTTTTTGTTTTGTACTAGCAAAGGCTAAATCCACCACACAGCTTAATGTGCCACTTGCAGAGGCCTCATTCCTGCCATACTGCAGGTTGAGCACGCACACTAGGAACCCACAAGTAGCTCAAACCGGCAGCTGCCGCCCATTTGAGAGAGACAATTAGGAACTGTTTTTAGCTCCGTTTTAGAATCTTTTCTCAGGTTTTAGGTGGAAACTCTTGCCACCACGTTGGACGCCATTTGTAGATAGAGTTTTCCTGCCTGGCCCACAGTCAGGACAAATCTCTATCACCTGCCAGTCCCACAGCAGTCAGACCCAACCAAGTAAACACAGAGACTTATATTGGTTTCAAACTGTATGGCCGTGGCAGGCTTCTTGCTAACTGTTCTTACAGCTTAAATTAATCCATTTCTATAAATCTATGCCTTGCCACATGGCTCGTGGCTTACCGGCATCTTCACATGCTGTTTGTCATCGTGGCGGCTGGCAGTGTCTCTCTGACTCAGCCTTCCACTTCCCAGCTTTATTCTCCTCCTTGTCCCGCCTACACTTCCTGCCTAGCCAATGGCCAATCAGTGTTTTATTTATTGACTAATTAGCAACACATTTGCCATACAGAACATCCCACAGCAGGAAATAAAAGTTGAAATGTGGCTAAACTGCTAACTATGGCTAACTATGCCCTTGATACTTTAGACACAGAATCCATGGTGAAAAAGACTGGAATAAAGGAGGGTATAAAGAAGGCTGAGAGAGATTGGGCAGCCAGTGATGTGCAAGCAGGATGATTGGAGTTCAGTCTCCAACACCCACATATAAAAGCCACTGGCAGCATGTGCTTATAAACGTAGGCAAGGGGAGGTAGAGTCAAGTGGGTTCCTGGAACTTGCTGGTCAAGTAGTCAAGCCTAATAGGAGAGCTCTAGGGTCCAAGAAAGACCCTCAAAAACACAAGTTGTATGACTTCTGAAGAATGATATATGAAGTTGATCTTTGGTGTACACGCTCGTGCGCACGTGCATGCGCGCGCGCGCGCGCGCACACACACACACACACACACACACACACACACACACACACACACACACACACTAATATAGATAGCAGAAGGCAGCTGGGGTAGGCAGGATGAATCCTCCGGAAGAGGCAAGAGAATGAAAGCTTTTATTGTGCAAGTAGTGTGTGTTCCCCCTAGAATCCTCAGCCCTGCCTCCTTTCCTCTAATGACTTTTAAGAGCTACCCAGAACATGAACACTTCTCCTTGGCAGCAGATGGCAGCAGTGATAAGCCACAGTGGCATGCTAAACACTGACAGGTGGCACAAAAGTGGGTTCTGATCCTCCATTAAAAAGACAACTTGCCTCAGAGATGCAGCAAATGGATGGAAACCACACGGAGAAGTATCTTTTTCGATGAAGTGTAAATCTTCCAACATGACTTCTAATAACTTCACCTGCAATCCTGGAGACACACTTCTACCACTGAAGAATTTGCATGGAGCTGCCCTGAGGTTCCGCTGAATCACTCATTAGCTTTGCTTCTAATCCCAGACCATAGATGTCAGTTCCATGGAGATCAGAGAGCCACAGGTGGTCCACCCACCCTAGATGACACCTTCTTAGTTGGCTCCCATCCTCAGCACACCCATCTTTGAATTTCCACAGTGTTTTCTAACAACCTGTAAACATCTGTGCATCTCCCAACACCCCATGATCCATGAGGTTTGTGAAGAAAAGTTCCATGTCTTACTCAACTCTGCTTTTCCCTGACGTACCATAAAATCCCTGGGACCCTACAGGAGGTTTGCAGAATGGAAAGAGCAAGCCTTAGAAACACTTGGATTTCAGTCTTTCCATCTGCATCATCTTACCCAATGTGTTCATGTCTTTGGACTTCATGCTTTGGGTGTAAAAGAATGTACACCTGCATATAAAGTGGGCATAAGAATAAAAATTAGTTTGGAATGCACGTAATTCCCAGGAAAATTCCCAGTGTTCAGTAGGAGTCTACATGGATTGAACAGCTCCCAGGGACAACCTTGTCCACCATTGGTGATGATTAGTTTTAATTATCTATTTGGTACAACCTAGAATTACCCTCTAAGTCAAGTTGGCATATGGGCATGACTGTGGGGTGTTGTTCTGGTTGTTAATTATTGTAAGAAGACCCAGAACACTGTGGGCAATGCCATTACCAGGGTGTTATATAATAGTGAGCTGTATAAGAATGAAGAAAGTTCTCTCTCTCTCTCTCTCTCTCTCTCTCTCTCTCTCTCTCTCTCTCTCTCTGTCTCTCTCTCTCCTCCTCCTCTTCCTCCTCTTCCTCCTCCTCCTCCTCCTCCTCCTCCTCCTCCTCCTCCTAACTGTAGATGTGATGTGGCCAGCTGTTTTGAGTCCATGTCTGACCCTTCCTTCAGTGATGGGCCTTTCTCTGGTTACTTTTTCTCAGAGTATTCTATCTCAACAGCAGAAATGAAACTACAATCACATCTTGGTGGAGATGCAGATAAGCAACTGGGAGGCATGTGTAGAGGCAAAGGGCACATGGGAAACCTCTGTATCTTCCTCTAAATTGTCTGTGAAACTATAAAAAGAGAGCACAAATGAAAACTTAAAAGAGAAAAATTACCACCCTGTTCCTAAGAGATAAAGCACCCCAAGAAAAAATGAAGAGCATGAATTCGGGATAAAAGGGAGATAAGTCTATCGATGACACTTCATGCCTACATACCCAAGGCACTCTGTGTGTGGTAAGTGTGGTACACCAAGACGGCTCTGATCATTTGTCTAAGAGGCTGTGTATTTCTGCATCTTCTGTTCACCTGAACACCACCAGCCATCTTGCCCACTGCTCTGGAATGCTATGTATGTGCTGCCTTCTAGGGACTTACATAGGACAGGGAACCTAAGATGAGAAAAAGGAAGCCACTGTTGATCAACGAGCTGTCATGGAGACATCACTGGAGCAAGAGGAATAGCATATCAGCCAGGTTACAGGATTTGGTGGCCCCCTTCTCTCTCCACGCTGCAGTGTTGATTGCTTTGGTCTTGTGCATGGAGAGCCCTGGTAAGTTGCCCATTCTCCAGTTAAACTCTGCCTTGTGCCCATGCACATATGAGCAGCACTAATTGGATGTAGTGGGTTGTTTGTAAAAGAAGATATGAAGTTGGGAGGTGGCATAGACAGTGTCTGGGGGATTGTTGGGCAGGTATGACCTAAATACACTGTTTTCATGTTTAAATTACCAGAAATAAAAATAAATAAATTTAAGAGAGAAGTAGCATCAATTACATAGAGAGGAAAGCTATTGACATGGTGTTCATGAAAGGAGAGTGGCCGAGGACTTGCTTAGGAACCAAGCTCTCCTCCGTCTGTGCAGGGGGTGTCAGAGTGGGTGTGCTGAGTGTGATCATGACTATAACATGCCGAGAACAGTGTCTTGTGCATTTAATGATTGGTGGCCACTTCTAATCAATCAGTTCCTTTTACCTCCAGAATTTGAAATCTCTTAGCAAATGTCTGCTGAGTCCGGGCTGAGGGGACAAGGAAAAATTGTTTCTCCAGCGCAGTCTCTGCTTGTGCATTTGTTCTCTCTGAGGTGCCTCTTTTATTCAGTTTCTGTTATTATTCTGGCATATCCACTCCAACAGATACTCCTCAGAAGAAAGGCATAAATACAGAAATAAATTGCACTCACAGATCATGTCTAGGATGTGCATCATTGCTATTTAACTCACAAAACCAGATACAGGGAAGAGAAATGAGGTACTGAAAAGAGCCAACTCCCCCTGGGAGGTGACTTTGACTACCCCTTCCTTTTTGCTCTTCCTTCCTGGTAGAGGACAGGTGAAAATGAAATGAGTACATATGTAACATTTTTGCCTTTGTAAAAACTCAAGAGAAGCTCATTGGTCACAGTCGGGCAGCTGGATGGTCCATCATCCCTTCCTGACAAAGATCCATGGTGGAAACCTGGAGTGGACACAGCTCCTCACACACACACACATTGAATAATGTAAGTGTCTGAAGCCCCGATCCAGGCCCGTACTTGAAACAGAAAACTAAGGCTGGGGAGATGGCTCAGAGAGTAAAATGGTTTGCTATAGAAGCACAAAGACCTAAATTAGAATCTCCAGAACCCACATAAGATCCAGACATGGATTAGGATGTATTCCCAGAAGATGGAGATAGGGAACCCTGGAATCTTTCAGACCTACTACTTAGTGTGTGCAAACAAAAAAACAACCTGACTCAGACAGGTAGGAGGTGAGGCCTGACATCCAAAGTTATTCTCTGACTTCTGCACAAGTAACATGAATGTGCATGCCTGCAATAATAAGCACACACACACACACACACACACACACACACACACACACACACACACACACACACACGAACTGAAAAGCAACTATTTTCTTCAAATTAGAATCGCCCTGTTCATCAACTATCATTTTTTCTCACTTTACTCTGAAACAGAGCACTGTCAAGCTATTCTAAATGATCAAAGGATTCAGACAAAAGGAACAGAGACAAAGGAATGTCCCAAAATAGAAATTAAATCCATTTATCCTTATTCCCCAGCAAAAGGAGCATGTTGGATGCATACCTGTGCTTATACACAGGGAAAAAATGGACAAGAAAGCAAAGATTTCTTCTAGTACTTTCAGACTCTCCTTGACCCCATAATGTTTCTGTTCCACTCTCCTCTGCTGCCAAGGTCCAAGGAACTCTTTCCTACTTTGGGGGAAGGCCATGATACACAATCATTGACCCAGACAGAAACCACAAGAAGAGGCTAAAGACTTAAAGTAGGAAAGAAAGACCACAATGACAAAGCAAGGGATCTTGGGAATTTTCCCACCCAAACATTGAGGTGCAATAAGTCACTGTTATTATGCGCCCACAGTAAGGTGTGGGCTTGGGAAGCAAGTATTGGAGCCAGTGATTATTCTAGAGATAAGGATTCTCTCTATAAATGACAAGGAACCCTTCTGTCAAGGCCCCTCAGCAATGTGTGTTGTTTCAGTCTTCCAGTCACTTTTCCCTGACCCACTTCAGTGCTTAACTAAACATATGAATCCAACAGTTAGGGCACAGGCTACAGAATCTCTGCCTTTTTTCAAACTCCACATGACCAACCAACACATCTAATAACTGTACTTTGGGATCTTTAGACCCACAACTGGTCAAAGTGCAGGGAATAAGTGACCACGGCGGGCTCAGCCCTAAATGAAACACCTATATCACACAGTGACTTCTCAAGACTCAGGGAGCATCACAAGAGAAGTGGTTGGAAAGTATGGAAGAGCCAGAGGTTGGAGAAGACTACCTCAAATGTGTCTTCTGGACACTACAGGACCTCTGCAGCCATAAACTAACAGTAGCTGTGGTTTCCTGCACAGGATCAAGCCATACAAAATTCCAGTATGGTTATGGGAGGGGCTCATGTCTTCACCTCTAGCCAGGGGGCTAATGCCAGTTGCTGGTTTGTAGAAGGCAGAGAGTGGGAGGGCTTCCTTAAAGGATGTGACCCCTAGTCATATTTCCAGTGGCCCAGTGGTAGGCTCCATACACACATGTACATATGGGCAGTGTGAATTGGACTCAGTGGGTAGTGAAAATATGAAAGAAGTTATGAAGTTGAAAAGATGTGTAATGAGAGACTCTGTGGGGAGTTGGAGAGAAGGAAGGGAAGGGTAGAGATGAGTAAAATGCATTGAATACATGTAAGAAATACTCAAGGAATAAGTAAAAACTAAATGAAAAGTAATAACATCTAAGTTGCATCACATGAGACTGAGAAGACATCTCCCTGGGTAGGAGCATTTACTGAACAAGTGTAAAGACCTAAGTTCATATCCCCAGTGCTCATATAAAGCACAGCGTGGCTACGTATGGTTGTAACCCTAACATTGTCAAAGTAGGAGGAGCCAGAATGATCCGGGACTTTCTCAATGCCAGTCTAGCTCTAGGTTCAGTGAGAGACCCTGACTCAAGGGAATAAAGAGAGGAGTAAGTGAGCAGCACACCCAGTGTCCTCCTCTGGCTTCTGCACATGCGCATAGGCACACAAACTTTCATACACAGGCACACATGGTACACATATGCAATATGCATATGCCATACACACAATTACATCATATGCACAAATACAGCCAAATGCACACATACCTTTGAAATTTCATGCATATTTCTACCATTCAACATGTGCATGTGGATTAGTCCTCCCTTTTCTGGGGTGTCACATTAATGAATTCAATGACTGAAAATCAAGTACAGTCAAAGCCATTAACACTGGTCTTGACTGTTTTAAGAGAAAGGCTGTATTCACACAGTATTGGAACTCACCATCCTAACATAAGGAGGCAGACATCAAAAACTAGTCCAAGTGCACTAGTGTCCTCACCCACATCCATGAAGGACACACTTAAAGACTCAGTATCCCTAAGGAAACTTGGTACCAAACCTTCTGTATTACTTAGCATAAGCACTGTGATGCTGTGTCAAACCAAAACAACTACCAAGTGGCTGTGTTAGTCAATTTTCTGTTATTGTGACAAAAAAATTGAGATAGACTTATAAGGAAGAAAGCTTTATATTTGCTCATGGTTTCAGTCCATAGTCCTTGGCTTGTTGTTTGGGGGCCCGTGCAGTATACAGTGTGAAGACAACAGACAGAGGGATGATTCGTGTCCTTCAGGGTAGAAGGGAATCACATGAGAGTTTATCACACTATTCAGAATGATGCTTTGTTTAAAACTTAGTTCTTTATTTCTGGGATTCTCCATGTGATGTTTCAGGATTCACTTGTGTGTGAGTTACTGAAATCACTCACGAAGGATTACAGAGGGGGATAACCATACAGCTATAGTGTCTCAAACTTCAGGAATCTTTAGGTCTCCAGAATCCAGCCACAGTTAGGAAGGAATAGAACGTGGTCTTTGGGGCTGAAGAAATCGCCCTATTGGAGCACTGTTCTTGCTGAGGACCCAAGTTCCCTTTCCCAAACCCACATCCAATGGCTCAAAAACCACTCCGGTTTTAAGGGATCCAGTGCCTTCTTCTGGACTCCATGAGCACTGCACCCACATGCACATAACTTATACACAAATACACAGATACACACATAATTAAAATTAACTTTTTAAATCTTTAAAACATAAATAACAACCTGACCTCTGAAAAATTATACATACAGACTCCAGTATGTAATTCTCTATTGCCCCACACATCCCTGGAGGTCTAGCAGACTTATGGATGAGGTACAACCTACAATGAGAGTCACAGTGTAACCCAAAGGACAGACTGTGCATATCACTGAAGCGAGGCGGCTGCCAAAGTTATTAGAGCCCCAGGTAGAAGGCAGACCTCTGGTAGATGGAGTCATGACTGAGGTTGGCATATAAGAGGAGAAGCCAGGATGAGCCTGAACAGTGACCACTAAAGTGGACTTGTAGCCTGGTAAGTGCATCCAGATGAGCCACTTCAACTCATTTGTAGACCCAGAGATGGAAAGACAGAGAAAGAGCTCCACTTCGCTGTGGAACAGAAGGTAAACAAACCGGAGTGTCTACCTCACCACCTAGAGCAAGACAAAAACAGCAGAGTGTAAGTGGAAGAGAAGTTGACATTATTACCCATGAGCATGAACAGCATGAGATGGCAGTGTGCAGCACACACAAGGAAAAGAGAGGCCTCACTTAGCAGACGACATAAGAGCACCAATACAGCCCAGCTACTTCTCTGTGATCACATCTTGGAACTCCACAAGGTCTTGGCTCCCTGTCTGTCCTGAGGCAACGCTGAAACATGGATCCAAAGACTTAGTGCCTTGTGAACAGAAAGGGGCCCCAAAACACTGCCTCCTTTCTCTGCTCAAACAGTTATCAGAACTGCACAGTTCTAGTATAATGAAAATCATATATTACATAAAATCACTATTGATAATTTTAAATTTCAATCACTATGTATAATTTTAAATTTCCTGGTAGCCACATTATAAAAACTAAAAGGAAATTAGTAAAATGAACTTTAATATATATTTTAGCCTAATGTCTTCCAAATGCAATCATTTTAACATGTTGTAAATATAAAAAGTTACTCAAATACTCTATGTATTTTTACATACTAAGCATCTGAAATCACAATAATAGAATGTCTAAAATCAGATGAGATTTTACACACCTGCAATCCGAGCACTCAGGAGACTAAGGCTGAGGGACAACAAGTTCAAGGCAAGCCTGGGCTACATAACAAGACCCTGTCTCAAAAAATAGAATTGAATAAATCCTAGTCCTGACAGATAACATTCTGTGTGGCAGCAGATGGTGCCAGATTGGATAGCACAGAGAGAAAGCAAAGAATATTGCTTTCTGGTGGCCTAGATTTGAACACTTTTAGATGGAGTATGAGTTAGTTTTCTTGAAACTGTGGCAAAACACAGGACAGGAAACTACTCAAGGAATGTTTACTTTTGGCTCATGGCAAGAAGGGACAGTCCATCATGGTATGGAAAGAATGGCAGTGGGAGTATGGGGCTTCTGGTCACACTGCATCCCACTTGGGAAGCAGAGGGCAAAGAAGAAGTGGGACCAGGCTACGGAATCTGCCCTGGGTGACCTACTTTCTCCCATAAAGTTCCTCCTACCAAAGGTTCCAGAACTCTCCAAAGTGATACACCAGCTAAGTTCAAGTGGTTGATCACATGAGCCCATGGGCGACATTTCACTTTCCAACCACAACAGTCTCCTGTTTGAATTGGGGGAAGAGGGGGTTACAAACAATTGAACTGGGGCAGGAGGGGGTCACAAACACTCATAATTCACTTACTATGGAGTTAGGGAGGTATTTGCCTGTAAAGTATTTGCCTTAAAAGCACAAGACCTGAGTTCAATCTCCAGTACCCACATTTCAAAGTGAAAAAGCTAGGCTTAGAGGCACACACTTGTAATCCCAGTTTTGGGGAGAAGCAGACAAACTCCTTGGGTTCCTCTCCAGGCACCTAGCCTACCTGGCAAGATCCAGGGCGATGAGAGACCGTGTCTCAAAAAGATGGACAGCTCCTGAGAAACAACACCAGAAGTTGTCTTCTGGGATCTACCCACACATGCACACACGTATATGCAAAACCATGTGCACTCGTGTACACACACAATCACTCACTGTAAAGAAACTGTGACAGAAGAGTAGAGCAGAGAGCTTGTCACCACCTTCTTGCAACTTGAAGAATCCTTATTTGATTTGTCTTTTAACTGTGACTTTAAATTTCAGTCAAAATAATTTCCATTCCATGATGACTTTAAGAATCCAAAAGTCTGGGAAACAAAAGTTGGTGGGCATAATTCTGAAGAGTCCTCAAGAACTTTTGCTGGGTGTCCCATCCACATCTACCAAGAAGATACTGTGGGCCCAGCTTCTTGGGACTGTAGCAGGCCCAGGGTTCCCAGAGTAGGGGGAGATTTTCTGCCAAAGAGTCGGCCAGGAATCTGCCCCAAACTCGGGATTATGTGGTGCACAGGAGGTACAACATAAACTCTTGTTCTCTTTTCGGGGTGGTCAAAAGTACCTCAGTGAATAATAATTGGTTATTTTTCTGTTGCTGTAACAAAATACTATGCTCAAAAGCAGCATAAGGAAAAAGGGAGTTTGGGTCTTACGGATCCAGGGGGATAGAGCTCATCATGACAGACAAGCCTGGCGACAGACAGAGCTAGACATGACAGCAGGGCTAGCAGGGGCAGGAAGGTAGTTGGCCACACTTTATCTGCACCTTTGCCCTCTACATGTCACCAAATGGGGACATTTCTCATTTGAACTATTGCCCCTGGTTCCACAGTAAGCTCTAAGTGAGGGGATCCTGAGATTCTTACTACACATGTCATCACTGTAATGAAAAGCCCATGCTATGTAATCTACAAAGTGAAAGTTTATTTCAGCTCACAGTTTGGCAGGTCTAGTCCATGACTAGCCAGATGTGTGGCTTGGTGCCTCCGGTGAGTATAGGTGGGGAGTATGAAGGAGAGTCAACTGCTCCCATCATGGCCAGAATTGTGGGGTGAATATGAAACTGCCCCTCCCCTACCTGAGCTCATGGGTTTGAGCACTCAGTCTACAACTGGTGACACTGTTTGAGAAGATTGTGGAACCATTAGGAGGTGGAGCCTCCTAAAATGGGTTACTAGAGGAGGGCTTTGAGGTTTTAAAATGGAGCCCCATCTCATGTTTCTCTCTGCTTCTTGACTGTGGGTGTCATGTGACCAGCTGCCTCGTGCTCCTACCACTGTGCTTTCCCACCTTGATGGACACTGCCCTTGAATTACAAACCTAAATTAATTCTTTTCTTTTTTATGTTGCTTTTTATCATAGCAGTGAGAAAAGTAACTAATACAGTTAGCATGCACATACAGAGAGAGGTGAGAGAGAGAGAGAGAGAGAGAGAGAGAGAGAGAGAGAGACCAGGCTTCCACAGTCCCCTTCAAGAACATCCCCCATATAGTAAATAGAGCTTCCTCTTTCTAAAAGTCCACACCACTTCTCTATAGCATTATCCTGGGAGCCAAAACTTTAACACTAACACGTGGTCTTTAGGGGACATTCAACATCCAAACTATACACTTACACATCTGTTATTGGGGAAACAGACAAACCAAAGTCACTTTCCTGGAGGATAGACCTTCCTCAGGGATTGATGGGCTGCCTTTCCTCTGGTGTGGCTGAGATAAAAGTGTGTTGTGATATAGGCCCAGGAGAACATTGACATTTTCTCCTTTATCCTCTTCCCAAAGCAGAAGTATGGGACAAGCGTTCTTGTGAGGAAAATAAAGCAAGGGTTGCTTTGATTCTGGCCTTCCTGTATACTCTGCCAACAGGTTAGCAAGGCAAAGGGAGGTTGAAAAGACATAAAGGCAAGTGTGTGAGAGTCTGTGAGAGGGAAGCTGCACATAAGCATGTGAGTCACACAGTCTCTGAATGTCCTGTCTGCTCAGTGAAGATAACAGGGCACCTCACCCTCTTTCATAGGGAAAAGGGTTTCATTATGTGACAAGTCGGCCCTGATTATGAAAGAATGTAATGGATGGGAGAAAGAACTCATGGCTCTACCCCTCCTTGGCAGGGGGAGGGGGGAGGGTTTATAGGCAATTAATGGTTGCTGGGGAGGAAGACCCACTTTTTTTTATTGACATGGCCACTGTTAAGTCACCTGTGCTACTATATAGAATCCCTCACCCATGATCCTCTAAGAGACATTAACTAAACCCACTGGTTCTCTCTCTCTCCCCTCCCCCCAACACACATAGTTAAACTAGTTGAGAAAGAAAAATGATCAATGGGGGGCAGGGGGCAAGTGTGTGGAAAGGGGGGTGAATATGATCAAAATACTGTATAAATATGTATGAAATATCAAAGTGAAACCCACTATTGTATGTAACTAATATATGTTAGAAGAAATTATTTCTCAAAGAGAGGCAGGGTAGAACACAAACTCTGCTTGCTTTATGGCTTCAAGTGCCATTTATATGGAGAGCTGTGGGACCCAGGCAGGAACAGGGTAACTTCAGCTACAGTGGAGTGTCTCCAGATGCACATCTGTTGCCCCTGCTCACCCCCATCCCATCTGATCTCAGACTGTCTCACATTCATCCCTGTCAACCTGTAACTCAGAGTGAAACTCTTAAACATTCTTGACCCTTCTCTCCCTCTCATCCCATATCCAAAACATCGAAGCATGCAGTAGGTAGGTCATATAGCAGACTGTATTCATTCCCAAAAAGGGCCACCTGCCCATATACTTGTGTATCAGACTAAACAGATATTTTTAATCCTGTTAAAATTAAAATTTTTTAAACAAAATAAAGATTTTTAATCTTTACCTGTTGTTATAATCAAAAGGTAACCACTTCACTAACTTTGAAAGATGATAACAGCATTCACTTTATTAATGTTGACACTTAATTGATAATCCTTAGAGTCCAGAACTCCTAATAGAAGGAATGAGTTCCATACTAGCTGAGCTGCATAGTGAGTTCAAACCAGCCTCAGGTATGTAGGAAACACTATTGTTGGGGAATGTTATTCTAAGGTGTGTTATTTTGTTTATGTTGTATTTGTTTAACTCTGTGAAGCTGTGTTACTGTGCCTGTCTAAAACACCTGATGGTCTAATAAAGAACTGAACGGCCAATAGCAAGGCAGGAGAAAGGATAGGTGGGGTTGGCAAGCAGAAAGAATATATAGAAGGAGAAATCAGGGAGGAGAAGGAGTCAGAAAAGGAGGAGGACTCCAGGGGCCAGCCACCCAGCTACACAACAAGCCATGGAGTAAGAGTAAGATTTACAGAAGTAAGAGAACAGGAAAAGCCCAGAGGCAAAAGATAGATGGGATAATTTAGGTTAAGAAAAGCTGACTAGAAACAAGCCAAACTAAGGCTGGACATTCATAAGAAATAGTAATTTGGGCGCTGGGTAGTGATTCCCTGAAAAGACCCAAAAAGTAAAAACATACAACACCACACTATCTCAAAATAAACAACAGACATTTGGAGGTGTCTGTCCTCCCTCTCTGACTCCACTCCCTGGGGACTCCTCTGAACTTAGATAGAGGAAGAGCCAAGCTTTCTCCTTCTTGTGGACACTCTCAGCAACACACACACACACACACACACACACACACACACACACACACACACACACACACACACACACAGCATCTATCGACTCTTTCCCATAAGACAGAGGAAAAGCTGACACTAAAATATCTCAGATTCAAGAAATGTAATAAATTTGTGATGAGTATATATCGATTTGTTCTGGTGAGAATCAAAGGCATGTTTGACAGTAGTCACCTCCAGGGAACAGAAAGCAGGATGTGAGCCTCTCACCTTCCATCGCCTTCCATTCTACATGGCTCAGTTTCTCCAACCTGTGAGTATACTTAGTAACAAATGGTCCATGTGGGGCCTATTTTCTCCTTGTTCTTCTGGGACTTTTAAAAGAGCTCAATCCATCTTAGCATCATTAAAAACAAAATAAGCCAAGTCAGCAATTAAGTGTGTCATCTTCATTCTTCATATTTCTCCTTCTCAGTTCCTTCCCATCCAAGGAATTTGAAAACAGTTTCAAAGATCTCCTAAGACCCTGGAGTGCTAGAGAAATAGATGGCCTAAGTGAGGTGCCTGGAGCCCCTGGACAAGAAAACAGCAACAGTTGGTACCCCAGGTAGCAAAGCTGCAGGGAGACGGGTGGCTGCCAACTTCTGTAGTACCCTTTCATAAAACCACTTGTTAAAATAGAAGAATTCATTACTCAGCCCTTTGACCGGTAAAATGTCACCCTACTATGATTCTGTTGCAAGGAAATTCCCCACGATATTTCAAAGACTGCATGTGTATAAATATTTATGTAACTTTCTTAAATAGCAAAAATAATTGACAATATTTTAAATTACATCAATTGTTAATAGTCATGTAAACTGAGACATACATAGTGAGTAGAGCTAAATCTATAAAGGTATTATGTAAACTTTATTTAAAACATGATAACCATATCAAATATTTATTTTATAATAAATATATACTAAAATATAAATTTCATATAGAAGTATATATTTATAGCCAGGTGGTGGTGGCAGCGGTGGTGGTGGCAGCGGCGGCGGCGGCGGCGGCAGTGGCGCATGCCTTTAATCCCAGCACTCGGGAGGCAGAGGCAGGTGGATCTCTGTGAGTTCGGGGCCAGCCTGGTCTACAGAGGGAGTTCCAGGACAGGCACGAAAAGCTATACAGAGAAACCCTGTCTTGAAAGATCAAAACAAAAAGTATATATTTATAAATTTACATTTATAAATATAAATTTCATATATCTTATATTTGAGCCAAAAAGACAAGTCCCTTTTAACTATCATTTTTTAAAAATTTAATTACATTTTTGTTTGTTTATCTTGTTTCATGTGGGGTCAGAGGACAGCTGTCAGGGGTTACTTCCCTACTTTTACTATGTGGGTCTAAAGTCCAGCTTGAACAGTGGCAGGTACTTTTACCTAGTGAACCACCATTCCAGCCCAAGAAACTTTAAATGCTGAAGAAATGATCAAATAAATTTAAACATAGTTAAATACATAAAAAGATGGATAGATGCTCTAAATCTAAGATTCCTTCACTCCTTTGTTTACCTGTTCAATGCTGTGGGTTAGACAGTATCTTTGAGTTTCACAGTATCCTCTGATCTGAAGAAAACATACAAAGGGACCCATAAGAAGCCTGTGGGACCACACAATAAAAACAAAGAACTGATGCCTTCATGTTGTCCTTTGTCATATGCACATACACACAAAATCAAGTGTAATTTTTATATATATATATATATATATATATATATATATATATATATATATTCAAGTTCCTTGTACATAGGTAATCTATTTCCTTAAAGATATTAACCAAAAAAGGGGAGAAAAAAACCTGAAAGATAACTGATATATCATGAACTATCCAAATAAAAACCTAAAAGAAAGCTAGCTATATAAAACCTACAAAATGAGGGGCTGGAGAGATGGCTCAGAGGTTAAGAGCACTGGCTGTTCTTCCAGAGGTCCTGAGTTCAATTCCCAGCAACCACATGGTGGCTCACAACCATCTTGTAATGAGATCTGGTGCCCTCTTCTGGCCTGCAGGCTGAACACTCACTGTATACATGATAAATAAATAAAATCTTCAAAAAAATACTTTATAAATAAAAAAAAAACTACAAAATGAATGAAGAGGGAATGATTAAATAGAAAATCTAGAAATATACTTGAATCCTAAAAAAAGATGAATAGATTTTTTTTTAAAAAAAAGGTATGTTTTGTCCAGTGATGGCACATCTTCATCATAACAACTGAATTTGGAGTCTCCTAGGAGACACACTTCTGGGCGTGTCTGTGATGGTGCCTCCAGAGATTAACTGGTAGGAGGGCCCCACCCTGAACATGGGTGACACCATCCCCTAGACTGGGGTCCCAGGCTGAATACAAAGGAAAGTGGGAGGAAACCAGCTGAGCCCAGGATTCAGCTCCCTCCGCTTCCTGAATGCAGACCCAATGCTGCCTCCCACTGCTCTCCCGATTTCCCTGCAGTGATGGACTGTCTCCCCTTGCACCCCAAACCAAACCAGCCCCTTCCTTCTCAAGTCGCTTTTGTCGGGTAATAGGCCACAGCAACAGGTAACTAAGGTGGCAAGATGACTACACACTTCGCCCAGGGCCCTCACAGTCATGAACTTGGAAGCTGCTGTTGCTGATGAGAGCTGCAAAAACTGAAAGTCAACAGATCTGTCAAAGAACTAAGGGCACAGGGAAAACCTCCTCCCCAAACTGGAGACAAACATGGATAGAAGGAATCATGTGTCTCAGAACAGGACACACGATGAGAACCTTCAAGGATCCACGTGGGGAGCTCCCCCAACTTCCCACAGTGAAGACTGGGAGAAAAATGCACTTTCTCTTAGGAAGGGGAAACGTGACCATTTTGAAATATATTTAAAGCATTCTGCTCTGTTGAGCCAAGTCCTAAGAATGAGCAAGTATTTCAGCCATTGGCATGCAATTCCCTTCTGTTCATAGTAAAACAATGCGCAGTGATTGTAAATTTACAGTAAATTGTAAAATACCAACAGCATGGCTGATTCTTCAGACACCAGCTTACTCACGCTGATGGGCTAAGATTTGAGTGGCGCAGGCAGGCTAAGGCTGCACAGAAATGAGCTTCCCCGTCTGCCCCTGTGAGTTAAACCTGGCGTCGCTTTTCTGAAAGCAATTTGGAAGCTCGAATCAAATATCTCCACACTGCTATCACCATGACCTGGATTCTGCCCCTATGCAAATTTATCCTAACAAAATAATGAATGGGCACAGAAGCATATTCTCTGACAGTTAGAGATACTTATCAAAGGCCTGTATCTAATCATAAAATGCAGAGGACAACTCCCACACCTAATAATAGCAATTGTGATAAATAAATTGTGACATGTGTATATGATGGGCTGCTAGCCAATCATTTGAAATTAGACTACAGGGGCTTCTTGGTGCTAAAGGATGCTCATGATATATTAGCAAGTGACAAAATTGGCAAACAAGATACCTAGCATGATTCCATCTTTTTATTTACTGAAAGAGAAAAAAGCATTTGAAAAAACTATGTGCAAAATGCTAATAGTACTTAACTTTTGGGAGGTTGAGTTACAAATGACTATTCATTTACTTCTTAATATTGTATACATTTTATTTTTACTAAGGGTCTTAAGATGTGTTACATATATACACATACATAAAAGCTGATTTATAGTAATTCTAAATTATGGTATTGTTTCAAGTGCTATAAATATGAATTGATATTTGTAAGTCTTATTTTATCTTAACTGATCAAAACTGTACATATTTATGGAGTGCAGTGTGGTTTTCTTTGAATCTGTTTACATGCAATGCTCAAATGGGATAATGAAATCCTCCCTTAGCTCCAACATTAGTCAGCTTCTTGTAGTAAGAACAATCAAGTCTTCTCATACGGCTACTTTGAAATATGCACCATTGTTAGCTACGGTCACCCTACTGTGCAAGAAGATGCCTCATTTTTCTACTTCAGCATATAGAAGAGCTTTAGGTATAATTTCTCTGGTAATTAAAAAGTAAGTCAAATTATCAGGATCTTTATAGGTAGTTAATGTTTGTTGGAGAATGGAGAGACATTTTCTTCCCTGGCAAAGTAGCCATGCTCCTATACATAACTCTTCACCCATGCTCCTGTAAACAACCCTAATGAAACTCACAGGATGACAAACAGAAAGTGGAAAATGATAAATGGTAAGTGTTGTTAGACTTATGGTATCACTGCTGCTGGCAGTTCAGAGTCTTACCTCCCAGGCTCTAAAATGAACCAAGAGGCTGGATCTCCCTGCTGGCACTAATGGCCCACAGGAAGCCATTTCTTTCCTGGAACCAGTTCAGTCATCCAGCGAATATCTATGGCTGTGGCAGGCTTGGTACTCAGTCTATTTAGAACAGAGTTTTAAGACAGGGGAAAAAGTAATGTTTATTTGTTTCATTACAATAATTTAATAGGAACAATCTTCCAAAAAATGGAAAATGTCAAGAGGGCTATTAAAGCCCTTCAGTGGGAACCATGTGTCTAGTACAAATATTAAATGAGAACAATCTGGAGGAAGGACTAAGAGGGATGAACTTCTTGCAACAGGCTCAGGATTCAGCAACCCAGCATGGCCTCCAGTTTCTGGTGGACAGAGAGGAGCCTTGGCAGGTCTTCTTAACAGCAAACAGTCCACCTTTTAGGCCAGGTACATTGTCAGGGACCAGGGAGTCAGAAGTGAACAGATAGCTACCATCAGTAACAGTTTATATTGATTGCTAACATGACAGGATCCAGAATCACCAGGAGACAGGCCTCTGAGCATATCTGTAAGGGAATTTCTAGATGAAGTTAATCTAGGTGGGACTATTCACCTTAACTCTGGAAAGCATCATTCTGTGGCTTGGGGTCTTGAACAAAATAAAAAGGAGCAAGAGAGCTGAGCACTAGCGTTAATTACTCCCTGCTTTCTGACTATAGATACAACGTGACCTGCTGCCTCATGCTCCCCTGACACCTCTACCCTGAAGGACTGTATCCTCAAATTGTGAGTCAAAGCAAACCCCTCCTCCCTGGGGTTGCCTTTGTCAGGCATGTTGCTACCCAATGAAGAAAGCAATTAATATACTCTCCCTGTTCTTACAGATCTCACAAACCCATGAAAAGAAAGGCAGGGCCTGGGGAGGTGGCTTATTGTATAAGAACACTTGCTGCGAAGCAAGAGGACTTTAGTTCAAGGCCCCAGCATTCTGGGGCCAGGCATGGCCTCATGTACATAGAACACCAGAATTAGAGGCTAAAGACAGACAGCTCCTGAGAGCTTGCTGGCCAGCCCGCTTGGTTGAAGTGTTATGCTTCAAGTTCAGTGAAAGTCTCCATCTCCAAAAATAAGATGGAGACCAATAGGGGAAGATACCCATTGTCCTCCTCTGACTTCTGCATGTGTGTGCATGGGCACATACACCATGTGGGCATACATCACCAACACAGAGAGAGACAGAGACAGAGCATAGCCTTGCAGGTTCCTGCATCTGAGTACCAGCTCTGTGTAGGCAGAATGTTTCACATAGTAACAAGAATGTGGTAAAGGACCTTTGAATGAATGTGCTGTGTCCAAGGGCTTCCCAGTGTTCTTCCTCTTGAATGCCCTGGGGAGGAGGGTTCTGGGGATAGGTAGGTATCTGTAGATGTAAAAGTCTTATTAAATAAGAAACACGGAGCCAAATGCAGAGTTAAAAGCCCAAGAGGTCAGAGCAGTAGCTAAGAGCTGAGACTAAAATCACCTTCTTATCACCTGCTGCTGCTGCCATCCTTCCCCTTAGAAAGAGAACTACTTCCTGTGTGTCTGTCTTTTTATTGACTTTCTGTTCTGCCTTTGCATTGGTTGTAAACCCAACCACATGACCTCCTCGTCACTGCCTGTCTATAACGACCTCCAGGTCTTTATGGTTGGTATTGAGATTAAAGGCGTGTGTCTCCAAGCTGGCTATGTCTTTGAACACACAGACTCTGCCTGATATGTGATCGGATTAAAGGCATGTGCCACCACCGTCCATCTTCTGCTATGGTTTGCTATTAGCTCTCAATTTTCCTTTCAAAATAAAGTCAGAGATTTTTTTCCACATATGCTTTTAATGTTTTATTTGGTAAAAATATTCATTCCAATATATCTCCCCTCAGCATTAAAATTCCTGTAGGAGAATGCCTAGAAGGTAAAATAATCAAAATGCAATCCAGCTTTGGATCGATACCATCCATGTATCCTTCATGTACTTTCTTTTCTACCAAGGTCAATTCTTTTTCAGCTTCAAGTGATAATTCTCTTGGACTATTTAAGTCCTTGTCACCTTCTAAGGTTTTGAACCAATTATTTAATTCATCATTTTTTACCCCAACAATAGTTCGTAGATGAGAACTGTCTCAAAATAATCTTTGAAAGTCATTAAGAGTCTGTAGTCTATCTCTCCTAATTTGCAACTTTTGGGATCTAATTTTTGTAGCTCTATTTTATATCTGAAATAATTAATAGAATCTCCTCTTTGTATCTTTTCAGGAGCAATTTGTAATCCCCAGCAAGGCAAAATTTTCTTTACTTCTTCAAATATTCTTTCTAAAGTATCTGCATTTGAGTCAGCTATGAAAAATATCATCCATATAATGATAAATTATGGATTTAGGAAACTTTTCACATTTCACTTCCAATGGCTGTTGTACAAAATATTGGTACAGGTTTGGGCTCGTCAAAATTCCCTGTGGGAGGACCCTCCATTGATATCTCTTAACTGGTTGAGAATTATGCACTAAATCTTTCTCTGTCTTTTTCTTGTAAGGGTATTAAAAAGAAACAGTCTTTTAAATCAATAACCATAAGAGACCATCCTTTAGGTAACACAGTAGGCAAAGGAATTCCAGATTGTAGAGAGCCCATTAGCTGAATTACTTTGTTAATTGCTCTAAGATCTGTTACTATTCTCCATTTACCAGATTTCTTTTTAATAACAAATACAGGAGAATTCCAAGGGCTGATTCTTCAATATGATGAGCATTTAACTGCTCTTCTATCAGCTCTTCTAAAGTTGAGAGTTTCTCTGTTGTTAAAGGCCATTGATGAACCCATACAGGCTCATCTGTTAACCATTTTAAAGATAAAGCTGTTTGTGTCTTTGGAAGATCATCAGTCATTGTGCCCTGTTTTTGTACAATCTGGATGGCTGGTGACTACTCATTAGAATAATACCTGCCAATATTTCTCTCAGAAACATGTGCTAGTTTATGATTTGTTTCAGAGGTTGGCAGAATGTTAATCTGAGTATTCCTTTGTTGTAACAGGTTCTCTACCCCATAGGTTCATAGCTATGTTAGCCACATATGGTTTTAATTTTCCTCTCTGTCCTTCTGGACCTATACATTCAAACCATCTTGCACTTTGTTTCACTTGAGATAATGTTCCAATTCCTAACAGCTGAATGTTTACCTCCTAAAGAGGCCAAGTTGAGTGCCAAAATTCTGGTGCAACTATGGTCACATTAGCACCTGTGTTTACCAGACCAGACAACAAAACACCATTCATTTTTATTGTTAATTTTAGTCTTTATTCATTTATAGTTTGCCAAAAAAATTTCTTTATGGTTTCTCCTGAATTTTCTGTTCTCTCTGTCTCAGCTGTTTCAACACCCCAAGCAGCCTGGTGTATTCCAACAGGCATTTGGTTATTTAATTACTCTGAGTAGGGGTTTCTTCTACGAGACTGCAGGAAAGGTCTGAACTGGATTTGCTGTGGGGGCCTGACTGAGGCCCCTCTGGGAGTTTCCCAAAGACCAAGGCAAAGTATTACTTTGTCTGTCCCTTGTTGATCTACATTAGTTGATCCAATGTTTTCCCTTACCACACCTTCTGCATACTCCAGAAGGAAGGAGCATTCTGTTGCCATTGTTCCTTGAAGAAACATTGTTTCTAGGAATGCTCGGTTGACAGTCCCCTTTCAAATGTCCTTGCTTTCCACATCCAAAACATCTGAAACCTCATTGAAATAGCTTCTCCTATCCATATATCATCATGGTCATGAACCTTAACATTAAACGTGTCTCTAATCCAATCTTCCAAGGGTGCAGATCTTGCCTTTAACAGCCTGATTATTCTCTTGCATATGCATTCATGTTCTCAAAAGTCAAAAATTCAATTATTATCCTGCTAGCTTCTGAATTTGGGACCATTCTCTTTACTGCTGAAGTCAGTCTTTGTAAGAAATCCTTGAAGGATTCTTTTGGGCCCTGTATAACCACTGTAAATGACTCAGTTTTTTTTCCTGCTTCCTCAACTCTATCCCTTGCATTCAAGGCTGCCATTTGGCATAGAATTAGGGCTTGGTTATCATATAAACATTGTGTTTGTATTGCAGCACATTGGCCTTTTCCTACAAGCGGATCCTGGAAGATTTGTATACCTCTAGTCCTCCACTGATTTTCTATGTTTTTAGCTTCCTCTTTGAACCACATAGGCCATTGCAGCTATGCCCTGGTTTCCAGGCCAGCATTTACCAGCTCTTACCAGTCCTGTGGTATAATCTTATTATAAGTTGACCAAGAGTTTAACATTTGCTTTACAAATGGGGAATGCATGCCATAAGATACTATTGCCTCCTTAAACCTTTGTAAATCTAACATTTCAATGGGAGTCCAAGTATTTTGTGCATTCGCTTGACCAGGTAGCTGCTGTACAGTTATCAGATAAATGAAGGGTGATTGTGTGAAACAGGCTTTCTTTCTATAATCTTATAATCCAATCCTGAAGCAATTTCACTGTTAATTTCTTCTGTCTGAATCTGAATTTCTTTATAATTCATTTTAACAGGTTTTTGCTGCATATTATGGCTATAATTCTTGCTTGATAATTGTTTTGTTATATGTAATTTTACTATGTGAAAGTTAAAACCTTCCTTTTTGGAAGAAAAAAAAAGAGGAAGTGCTGTGGATATCACTCTGTATAAATAAAATGCAGATTGGCCAGTAGCCAGGCAGGAAATATAGGCAGGACAAGCAGAGACGAGAATGCTGGGAACAGGAAGACTAAGTCAGAAGATGCTGCCAGCCGCTACCATGAGTACCAACATGTAAGATACTGGTAATCCACAAGCAATGTGGCAAGATATATAGATAGAGAGATAAATAGATAGATAGATAGATAGATAGATAGATAGATAGATAGATAGATAGATGGGTTAATTTAAGATATAAGAACAACTAGCTAGAAGCCTGAGTCATTAGCCCAAACAGTTTAAATAATATAAGCATCTGTGTGTTTATTTTATAAGTGGGCTGTGGGACTGTGGGGGCTTGGCAGGAGCTGGAGAGAAAGACTCCAGCTACAGGCATCAGAGTGAGTTTTAAGCCAGACTGCTATACACTCAGATTTCATTCCACTCTCAAGAAGTAGCCTCTCCATCAGCTGGATCCCAAAAGACAAGAAAATACAACTGGGGATTTTCTCTTTACCCCTTCCTGAAACCACCCATGTAGCCAGTACAATCCATCCAAGGTAATCTGTTGTTATGATTAATATGGATTGTCAACTTGACAGGACATGAAATCTCCTAGGAGACAAAGCCAGCGGTATGTCTGTGAGAGAGTATCTACATTTGTCTGACTGAGACAGGAAGCCCTACCCTAAGGGCTGGGGGGCAGATAACATAAAAAGAGACATCCAGTTAAGCATGCCTACTATCTTCTTTATGACTACAGGCACAATGTGACCAGCTGTCCTCTTCTTCTACACCCACGGCTTCATCATCATGACAGACTGTACCCTCAAACTTGAAGTTGAAATGCCTCCCATTAAATTGCTTCTTATCATAGTTTTTATCACAGCAACTGGAGAAGTAATTAATACATTGTTGACCTTGAGTGCAATGGCTTACCAATAACCCATACCTGAAATTTTATATTAAGGGGAAAAATCAGCCACTAGAGGGGGTAAGGGATTCTGCTCTGTTGGAGTTTGAATGGCTCACACATTTGAACATTTGATCTCAGGTTGGTGGCACTGTTTGGGGAGGTCAGCAGGTGTGGCCCTATTGGAAAAAGATGTCACTAGAGGCAGGCTTTGGGGCTTGAAAGATTTGTGCCATTTCCAGTTCAATCTCTCTGCTTCTTGCTTCATGATTGAGATGTGAGTTCTCAGCTATCAGTTCCCAGCTAGAGCCACCATGCCTGCCACCTGCTGCCATGCTGTCCTCATCATCATGGGCCCCAACCCTAACCCCAGAAGCCAAAATACACTCTTTTGCCGATAAGTTGCCTTGGTCGTGGTATTTTACCACAACCATGGAGAAGTAACTAACACAAGTTCCATGATACTGCCTGACTTGGTTTTGCCCTTCCTCTCACTTCTCCTGACTTGGTTTTGGCCTTCCTCTCACTTCTCAGTAAGATATGAAAGAACAGAAAGTACAGTCTTCCTATTCCAAATTCTGCACACTTGGTTCGAATTTACAACTTGTTTCAAGGTCTTTGCTTCTACTTAAATTAAATCTTTGCAACAAAATTATTATCTGGTAATTTTCATTTGAAGAGAACCAAACAAGCCCCATCTCCTTGTATTCCAGGGATGTTCATTGAACCCATCTGGGATTGGGCTATGGTACCTCGGTACTCAGGGAAATGACAGATGTAGGGCTCGATGAGTATTATGTGTTAGAGTGAATGGAATTAATCCTCCTGGATGGGGAGGGGTCATGGGAGAAACTAAGGAAGGAGAAAGGAATCTAAATAAAGCAGAAAAGGAGAAAGCAGATGCCATCATGGAGGCTCAGACAGGAGCCTCAGGGAAGAGAGGTGTGGCTTCCTTCCACACTGGCTTCCAACATGACAAAATCTTAATTACCAGGGAGATATAATTCTGGGAATGTCTGTGAGGGAGTTTCTAGATTAGGATAAGATGAGAATCCTGTTCTTACTGTGGGCAGCACCATTCCATACACAGTGGTCTTGGACTGAGGAAAAAAGGAAAAAGTTAGCTGAGCACCAGCATTCATCTCTGCTTCCTGACTGGACGTTATGTGACCAGCCACTTCACCTTTCCTGCCATGATGGATTATAACCCAAAAAGCAGGGAGAGAGGTGACTAGACACCTCCTGTCTTTCATCCATAACCAAAAGCCCTGCCTCTTCTAGAATATCATTGACATCAGTGGTTTCCAGCCAGAAAGGCAGACCTGGCCTCACCACAGTGCCAGCTCAGGAGACCACCATGAAGGCACAAGAGCATGGCGCATGAGCTTCTCAGCTCAGCCACTAACCTTGATGTCACAAGAATGCAGAGGCTTCGGGTGGGCAGGGCCATCACCAACAGGTTTTCCTGATGTAGAATGAAGAGGAGGTGGAGCTGCTGACACGGTATGAATGATCCTCAACTTCTCTGACTCTCAACCCCCTCTTGACAAAGACAGAGAGGAGTGACCTTTCCTTTACTCTCGACAACCATGGAAAGATCAAAAGACAGGTCTTGCAGTGTCCCTTCCCTCCTCCCATACCCTGCCCTCACAAAGGTGATGGTAGAGCTTGAATGGCCTTTATATCACCAGGAGGGATAGCCCAAGATAAGCACAGCATGCCCTGGTTTATTTAAGGCACTGGGTCAAGGCCAGTGGGCATCTGCAGCTGCTGTGAGGTTGTGTTTCATCTCTGTGGCTCTAGACATTCCTGGTATGCTAGGAAAGTGCTCTGCCACTGAGCTGTACCCTGTTCTTCTTCTTATTTTTTTTTAATCTTGAGACACTGTCTCACCAATTTCTCCACTTGTCTCTACACTCACTCTGTACCCCAACCTCATCTTGGATTTGTGATCCTTCTGCCTCGACCTCTGAAATAGCTAAGATTACAAGCTTGTGTCCCCAGACCTGGCTCAAATTCTTCCTACATAAGAAAATTATAGCCTACTTATTTAAACCACACTGCAATTTTTTCCTAGATTGTAGTAAGTTCAAAGCTAACTGAGAAAAGTGTTAAAACTCTTCAGTATGATAAAGTACAGCACCTACAAATAGCACAGAATTTAGAAAATAGCACAGTCTCAGTATTGTTAATCCTGCCTGTGTGTGAGAATATGTGAATGTGTGTATGAGAATGTGTATGTCTTTATGTGTATATGTATTTTTGCGTGTATTTGTGTTGTATATTGTGTGTATGTGTATTTGTGTGTTTATGTGTGTGTATTATGTGTGTATGTGTGTGTATTTGTTTATTTTGTGTGTATGTGTATACATAAGTGTATTTGTGGGAGTGTGTGTGTGTGTGTGTGTGTGTGTGTGTGTGTGTGTACATGGAGGCCACTGATCAATCTCCTATATCTTCCTCAATTGCTACCCACCTTGATTTTTGACAAACTGAATCTGGAACTTACCAGTTTGGCCAAGATGGCAGACCAGAGAGCCCCCAGGGACTCTCCTATCTCAGCCCTGACAGCACAGGAGTTTCAGGATAATATTAGCACACACGACTTTTTTACATGCCTGATCGGGGTAGAACTCAGGACCTCAGACTTTACGGCAGCATTTGATGGACTGATCCATCTCCCCAGCCTCTGGTTCTGCTTTTTAGCAGTCTCCTCTTTGAAAAACAAAAGACTCCTTTGCCCCAGGGACAGGGCACTCTCTATGGCTGATCCCTGGGCCCGAAGCCTTAATAGGAAGTAGTTCTTACATCTCTCCTAGAAAAGTGGATAAGCTGGCCTCAGCAGCTGCTCTGTGTCAAAGAGCAGAAAGCAGAATACAAACAGGAAGGGGAGAGGGTTAACATTTGGCACTGCTCTGGGGCCAGAGCATCAATAAAGGCCCATTACCATCTCTCCTGGTCAAGAGAGTAGAATTCTGCTCTGGGTGGAGACCGGACATCCCAGTTTGGTTGTGCAGTTCACCTGTCCAACAGACAATCCCTAGAAGGCAGGCTTGCCTTAAGTGATGCTAAAGAGATAGGTGGAATAATTAATTTTAATGAGATACTATTTTCCTTCCCAGAATTCCAGTCCCAGCACAGCAGCCTACAGGGTCATAGTCATGTTTGTGATTCTGCCTGCTTTTCTCATCTAACTCAGAAACTCCCTTTGCTTCTTTCCTGCCTCTCCCTTACTGAGCATGCTCTCCCTTACTCTTCCTCTGGAGCCCCCTCCGACTTTGTGGCAGCTCCTCTGCCTGTGCCTGACCTCCACGCTGGTTCAAACCATATTGCTATTTTCCCCTTTTCCCCACTCTCCTCCTGTAGAAAGCTGTTGAGATTTACAGCTTGTCTTCCCTGGAACGGTTTGCTTTTAGATTCTAATAAAATCGTCCGCAAGCTCCCATTTGAGTCATTTCTTAAATTATTTTACCAATGAAACTGAGAGCCCTAGGAGGAAGGAGACTTAGGGGGACAGAGATAAATAAGAGGAGCAAAAGCCTGCTCCCTGAGTTCGCAGCTTCTTGTCCTTAGGAGACCCTGCAGAAGAGAAATGGCAGGCAGGCACAGGGTGGCTGTGTAAACCAGACCAATGGAGAAAGGGGAGGACATGGGGCCTACAAATACCCAGTCTAGAGCTCCCTTAGCAGACACCCAGCCTTTAAGCCTTCTCATTTGGAAGGGAGAAAGCTGCCACTTTCCATTTCTCTGAGTCTTGGTCTTCCGTCTTTCCTAGACATTCAATTCTTTATTCATGCCAGGGAACAAGCTTGGCGATCTCCATGAGGAACACCAGGACCCCTGTTACAATCTGGCAACCATGAAGAGACTCCCTAAAATACCATAAACAGTGGGAAGTCAATGTGACTGTAATGGAGAGGTATTGTGTTTCCTCTGGTTTTCCCCACAGAAGCCGTCTCAGTTCCTATGCTCCTAAATTAAAAGAACCCAGAGGAGACACAGTAATTCAAAAGCAGTCACCATTTAAACTTGGGAGACAAGAAGACAAAAGTCCACTATTTAGAAAAGAACTGACCTCACTGAACAGCAGCAGCTCCATCCTAGCAATTTTGGGCTTCTGTTTCTCCTGTCTCTGTTACCCCACACACACTCCTGTGTCTTCCCCTAAGGTGAGCCCTTCCAGAAAAGGGGCCTGTTTATCTCAGAAGTCCATCTTACCAGAAATCAGTGTGCTGCAAATAGATTACAAGATGCGGGAATATGTACGGGGCCCGGGGAGACGACTGTGAGAGTGCTTGAAGGCCTGAGCTCAAATGCCCAGAACCCACACAGAAATCTGGGCATACAGCAAGCATGCGCCTCTAACATCAGCACTGTTGGGGCAGAGATGGGAGGAACGCTGGGGCTTGCTGGCCATCTGACCTAGCCAAAAAATAGTCAGTTCCAGGTTAAGTGAGAGAACCCCATATCAAAAGCAAAAGGCAGAGAATGATAGGACATGATGACCAACACTTTCCTCTAATCTCCACACTGGCAGACACTCGCATGCACACACACACACACACACACACACACACACACACACACACACACACACAAGCTCACACACACATACACACACATACATGCACACATACAAGCACACACACAAGCATGCTCATACATGTACATGCACATAAACAAGCACACACACAAGAATATGTAAAAGAGCTTTAAGTATCCTTAAAGTTGATAAGTTAGCACTGAGATAAAAAAAAAAAAAGGGTAACAACATTCTGAGCTTCTGAGCTTGATCCCTTATCCAAGAAACCTCTGATGCCAGTTTAAGCTGACGCAGCTAGAGTGGACCACCACCTCTAATTCTTCATATCCTATCTATTTGACTGCCACAAATTATCTCTAAATCCTTTTTATTTTTACAATGAGTGGGTCAATCTAGAGCAGGTCCCACCATTACCTTTACGGCAAAGCTGGAATGAACTGCCATCAGTGGGTGGTCTTCACCACTGTTGGGGAGGGTGCAGGGGAGACTGCCACCAGGAGCAGAAATGGACTGCAATGGCTACTCAAAACAAATGGGGAAAGAGAGGCCCATTGGATTGGACAGCTGTAAAGGAGGCTAAGATGCTCTTGCCCCTGCCGTTCTGCTCATCTCTGAAAACCTTGTGCCCTGTGGCACCACAGCAAGCCATCAGGAGAAGGAGCTTCTTCTCTACCCTCCCTTGAAACTGACTTCCTGCTCTCAGAGATCCTAGACCCAATAAACTCCAAAAGGTGACCAGAAAAATGGTGGCTGGGACATACATGGATTCACTCGATAGGAAATGGTGTCCCTCTTTAATCTGGTTTTGTGCTTTATCTTCCTTTTATGTACCTTTAAGCTATTTTATTTCATCTGCCTACTCTCTGTTCTTCGGCGAGCGTATTTATATTCTGCAATGAAAAGAAAGATTTCCTAGCCCAGCCTCTCACAGAAAGCTTTTCCACGGGGAAATGGACATGACCTGATCTCATCTCCTTGCTCCTCAGAAGGAAATGAATCCTCCTTTGAAGTCACCTCTGTGGTCCCGGTCTGGGTACCACTCATCCCCTGCTGAGAATCAATGCTGTGACAGACAGAGCTCTGTCATGATCACAATCACCTCTATCTTTCAATCCATGAGCTGTGCTGAAAGCCACACCATGCACGTGTTCTTTCTCATTTTCAACTCTGTCAAGAGACTACGGTTACTTCTGTGTCCTCCATATTCAAAAAGAAAAAAAAAATGAGGCCCAAAGAAAGATTTTCCCTCCAGAAGGAAAGAGGTTGAGCCACAATTCCAACCTCTAGATCTAATGGGCCCAAACTGATGTGGACTCTGTTTCCATGTTGTCCCTGCCATCTTTTTTCTCCTAATCATCAATAACTTTGTAATAAATACTTCCTAACTTTTGCCTACTGTCTTATTAGCCACAGCACTCCTGAGAGTGCTGCCTAAGCCTGGTGCAATGCCTCTCACAGATCATGGAGTCCTTCTGTATTGCACACTAGGAGGGCACTTTTATCTTATTTGTTCTTTGAGAATTTCATGCATGCATACAATGTATTTTGATCATATCCACCTCTTCACTCTCCAGTTCCAGTTTCTCCCAGACACCAGCACCTCCCCCTCCCAACTGCATACCCTCTTCTGTTCATAAGCACAGAGAACAGTTAGTGTTAGCATTTGTACATGGGTTTGGCCTGTCCATTGGAACACAAGCAGCCCACAGGAGACCACATCCCTGAAGAAAGCTAAGCTTCCCCAGAAGCCATCAACTGCCACTAACTCTCAACTATGGATGGGGTCTTGTGAGTCCCACCCATCCATGGTGGAAGTTCATCTGGTCTGATCTTGTGCATGTCTAGTGAGACTATCACTATAGAGAATTCACGGGTGTGGCAGCCCCATCGTGTCTAGAAGACATTAATTTTCAGCAGTCCTCCTGGTCCTCTGGTTCTGAGCTCTGTGGGGAGGGGAGTGACCTGGACATCCATTCCAAGCTTAGCACTCACCAGTCACTTTGACCAGTTGATGGTCTCTGTATTAACCTCCACCCACTGGAAAAGGAAGCTTCTCTGGTTAGAGGCGAGCGAGTGAGAGCCACACTAACCTATGGCATAAGGATAGGTATTTGGAAAGCAGTTAGTTGGATACTATAACAATTCAGCAGAATACTAGTAGTAGGTTAGTCCCTAAGGCAGTGGTTCTCAAGTGTGTCTTGACCCCATTGGGAGATCAAATGACCCTCTCACAGAGGTTACATATCAAATATCCTGCATATCAGATTATTTACAGTAACAGTAGAAAAATTACAACTATGAAGTAGCAGCAAAAATAATTTTATGATTGGAGGGTCACCACAACATGAGGAATTGTATTAAAGGGTTACAGCATCGGGAAGGTTGAGGACCACTATTCTAAGGTCTATGACCTCTCCAGTCATGGAAGATGAGTGTTTTTTAGTGTGTTAGTCCTCTGCTTCCCAGAGTTCAGGCTCTCTAAATGCATCAACTTAAAGATTCCCTTCCTGTCTCCTTGACAGGCAGCATGAGCTCCATGGTCCAGTTACACTTCCTTGACTGAGAAGCAGTCTAGATGTGTGTAAGGCAAATTGCTGAACGGTCTTATTAACAAAAAACCTGAAGCCAGATATTGGGGTGAGAGATCAGAGATCAGAGGAATAGGACAAGCCACAGCCAACCTCACCTCACCAACTCCTCAGCCTCCAGAGAGAGCTACTTCCTGTATACCCACGCCTATATGCCTTTCTGTCCCTGCCCTCTTACTTCCTCTTTCCAGCCAGCTCTATCACTTCCTGTCTGTCTTTACAGACCTCCAGACCTCCATGGTTAACTAGTGTTGGGATTTAAAGGTGTGTGCCACCACACCTGACTCTGTTCCCAGTGTGTCCTTGAAGTCAAAGAGATCCGGATGCATCTCTGCCTCCTGAATGCTAGGAATAAGGGTGTATGCTACCACTGCCAGACCTCTATGTTTAATATAGTGGTTGGATTTTTCCTCTGATCCCTAATAAGCTTTTTTGGGGTACACAAATAAAATATCATCACAGATGAGCCTTCTAATATGGCATGGGAAGTGTGTTTACCACCCACGCCTCATGCAACAGCGAATTTCCTCTAGGAAATGCTAGAGAAACCACCATGTGTTTTTCCCTTGCTGGAGACAATTCCTTCAGTGCTTTGCCAACTGCCCTTGCCTGGCCTTGGGCTTGTGATTCCATCACCTGCTTAAAAACATAAGTCACATCTCCCTTTTTGTTCACTCTGTATTTTCTTTCACCGCCCTTGGAAGGATGCCTTCTCCTTGGACTCATGAAAGAGGAGCAAAGGAGTTAAAAATACCCAGCTTCATACTAAAGGACAAAGGTTGGTGGGGCTAATAACATGCTTTATAATAATCAAATAGTTGCATCTCAAAGATTTGCACCAGCCCTCATTGTCCTGGGTCATAACAGTGTAATACAGTGAATGGACAAAGGCATACCTTCCTAGGTTTGAGGACAGGCCCGGAAGGCCACAGCTTTAGCACATCAATGTGCATGATTGCATAAGATGCATTCTGTGGGCATATATATGAGGACATGTAGTTACCCGAATTTCTGGAGAGGCAGCCTTCCTTCTCACATGACCTGCCAACACCCAAGCCTCTCAATATAATGATAAGTTGGATAGCAAAGTCTCCACCCAGCTTAGTGACGTTCTACTGACATTGACTGTGTATGGTGGGGAGTTGGGGGTGTGTGCAGCCTGCTCATGCCATGATGTGCACGTGGGAGTTAGAAAACAATCTGTAGACTTGTCAGGGTCAGTCCTCTCCTTCCACCAAGTGGGTCCCAAGGATTAAACTCCGATCCTGGGGCTTGGCAACAAGCACCTTTACCTGCTAAGCCATCGAAACAACCCTTTTTATCAAGACGATGGTGATAATTATTTTCTTAAACAACTTTTAGCAAATGTGCTGAATGGTGTGCAAGTATTTATGTACTACTGTGTTGTGTGTGGGAAGGGTCTCAGGAACGCAGGGGTCCCCTAAATGAAGAAAAACAAGCCTATATTGTTACCCATTAAAAAGGAAAAAAAAATACCACAGCCCCTCTGGCACCTCATCAGAATGGAAAATAATACCAGCTGGGCTTTCCACCCATGCATTAAAAATTAGAATTAAAATGCGGTACCTTGGGGGCATTTTTCTCTTTTACAGCCATTTCAGAGCTGATGAAAGCCTGGATCTCCAAGAAGAGAGATCCCGATTTGCACTCTACAGAGGTCCTTCACCTGCTTTTTTTCTGTTTTGAGATTCAGGAGCATGACTATGATGGGGAGAATTTGGTGGCATTCATCTGAGCAGCCTCACCCTAGGACATTCCACACTTGGCTTGTGTCACCTGTAGAAGTAACCGTCTTATTAAATAAGAAACACAGAGCCAATGCAAAGATGAAAGTCCAAGAGGTCAGAACTAAGAGCCTTACCCTTCACTCCTGCAGCTATCCTCTTCAGCCAAGAGACCTACTTCCTGTCTGTTTGTCTTTATATAGAGTTTCTTTTCTGCCTTCTCATTGGTTGTAAACCCAACCACATGACCTCCTTGTCACTGCCAGTCTGTACAGACCTCCAGGTCTTTTGTGGTTGGTATTGAGATTAAAGGTGTGTGTGTCTTCATGCTAGCTGTATCCTTAAACACACAGAGATCCAGCTAGCTCTGCTTACCACGAGCTGGGATTGAAGGCATGCACCACCAATGCCTGGCTCTGCTATGGTTTGCTATTAGTTCTGACCCCCAGGCAACTTTATTTATTAACATACAAATAAAATCACATTTCAGTACAAGTAAAATATCACCATATTCACCCCTGAAAGAAAACAGCAAAGAAACCAGCTCAAGAGGTCTTCTTTGGGTCAAGAGGACTAGGATCTCCTGCAGTGCCCCCACACCCAGCCTGACCCCAGGAGGGAGGTATTCTGAATGACAGCATCAATAACATGGAAGCACGTGAACATGGAAGGTGCCACCATGATGGAGCCATGCTTAGGACCTGCACTCTGCCAACCCTTGTTACACAACCAAACCTCACCCTCTCCTCACACTCTCCTCACAGACCTGAGCCTCACACTCTCCTCACACTCCCGATCCTCACACTCTGCTCTCACACCCAAGCCTCACCCTCTCACACATGCGAGCCTCACCCTCTTCTGGTCATGGAACCATTGGGATCACACTGAACAAGGAATGATTGCAAGCTTAGGACACCGAATGCCAGGCTGTGGAGATGGTTCCACTGGTAAGGGGCTTTCCTTGCAAGCATACGGGCCTGGGTGCAAACATAAAGGCCTGAGTTTGATGCCTCAGAACCCACATGATAAGAACCAGGCACTGTGTCATGATCTTGAAATCCCAGGGCCAGGGTGGCAGAGGCAGCCAGATCCCTTGGGCTGGGTGAAGTGTTCCAGGCCAGTGAGAGATCTTGTCTTAAAGATCTAGGTGTGTGTGAGGGACAACAGCTGAGGTTGTCCTCAGGCCAACACACACACACACACACACACACACACACACACACACACACACACACACAAGGGTTGATGAGTTCATGACATGGTGAAAAGTTGCTAATGCAGGTTCAAGGGCACTAAGACACATTTTGGGGGAGTATGGAGCTTACTAGAAGAGTTTTTAATCCCATGAGCAGACAGACAGACAGACAGACAAACTACATGGCAGAGGGTAAGGAGAGTTCAAGCCCCAGCACCAGAAACAGACACTCAGAAGGGGCTCTGAGGAGAACCAGGGCCTGTGTAGCAGAGGTCAGGGTTTCTTCTTATACCTTTCACAAGCCCAGCCAGGCCCTCAGATTCCCAGGCAGGAGGCAGAGGAGTGGGGATCAAGAGTGGGGATCAGGAGTGTGGCTGCCAACCCACTTTGACGTAAACTCACCTCTAGGCTGTGGGATCCTGGCACCTAGAAGTCTGCTGCAGCCACAGTCAGTGCCTCAAGCCTGTGAGGGGGGACTGGCTGCCACAGAGAATTGAGCATGAGCAACAGCTGGAACCTAGTGTTACATTCTGACTAGTGGAGTGTCCATGAATGGGACAGTGCCCTTCTAAAAGAGGCTAGACGCCCACCACACAACAGTAAGATTCCATGCAGAACCAGGAAGTGAGTCCTCACCAGACATGGAAACTTCTAGATGTCTGACATGGACTTCCCAAACTCCAGAACTGTAACAAACAAAACAGGGAGAGCAGCCACACAGCTCTCTCTCCTTGCATGTCTGAGCTTCCCTGAGACTGCTCTGTTCCCTAAGCACCCACTCTATCTGAAAAGCAGATGGCCCATCCTGGGGTACCAGTCCCAGATGGGGACCACCTGACTGCTCATGACCTCTCTATGACCCCTGGGATAGCAGCCTTGGCTGAGAAGCATTCCCTCTGCAGAGCCCTTGTCTGGGCCACTCCTCTTGATAACCCCAGCCTCTCTTGCTCCCACAAGCTATGGTGGACAGTTACCCCTTTCTTACCTAGTACCTCCTTTTCTGGCCTCCAAGCCCAAGTGCCCCAAGCCCTATGTGCCCAGCTCCTCTTTGCAAAATGTCTAATGTTGGCTCCTCTGTCAAGATGCTGCAGACTCTGGAGAAGTCCTGCTGTGATTGCTCGTGTCCAGTGTGCTATTTTGAGTAAAGCTTTAGCTGCTGTTCCATCCATCAGCAAATATTTCACAGGCCCTTGGAGCTAAGGCCACACAACCCTGCTGCCCAGCCCTTACTTCGGCCCCATTAAGCTGCCAGCCTCAGGCTTCGCCGAGAGAACCCCACGAGCAGTTTCTCCAGTTTCTAACTTCTTGTGGCAGCTTAGGAAACTTGGATCAGCTCACCTTGGCTCACCAGTGGAAAGGGGCTGAGATATACTGAGAACAGTCAGGACCGTAGGCAGGCCAGCAACCAAATGTGCTTAAAGGAAAACCGAGCAGAAGAAAAGCCAGCGATTGTCCCTGCTGGAGATTTAGCAGCTACAGGAGATCACAGCGCCTTCACCTACCCTCCACCACAACCTTCAGTCAACTGGGTTTCCTTTCCATTCAGGGATGTGAGTTAGTTTTCTCATTGCTTTAACACACTGTCTGAAAAGAGCAAGTTAAGGAAGGAAGGGTTTACTTGGCTCATGGTTTAAAAATATAGCTCATTGTTTAGGGAGCTCACAGCAGTGGAGGGTGAGGCAGCTGGTCACATGGCATCCACAATCAGAAAACAGAGAGCAATGGATGCTGGAGCTCAGCTCACTTCCTCCTTTTTATTCATTCCGTGGAACAGTGCCACGCACGATAGGGTGGGTCTTCCCATCTCAATTAACCAAGTGTAGAAAGTTCTTCACAGTCACTCTCAGAACCTTATTCCCTGGGTGACTCTAGAGTCTGTCAAGTTGACAACTGATATTTCCAAGCACAGGGGCTGTTGACACACATTCCCCATGCAGCTTCAGGAACCACTGAGGCTCTGCTCTCGGGGAAACTTCCTGCCTCCTAAGGCTGCGAGAGAAAGTGATGGCCAATGCCACTGAGAGTCGACTTTCCAGGCCCCTGATCTACAGACAAAGTTATAGTTTGGGTCTGAAATCCCTGAAAATTTTCTGTTTGGGATCCACACCCATCCACCCCCAGTGCATCAGTGCCTGAGAATATTTGAATAGAGAGTCCTTAGAGAAATAGTAAAGTTGAGAAGAGGTCCTATGCAAGTCAGGATTGTGATGATATTTTACTTGTGCTGAAATGTGATATTTTATTTGTATGTTAAAATATAAATTTGCCTGAAGATCAGAGGTTATAGTGAGCCATGAACAGAAGTCAAGCAGTGGTGGCTCATGCCCTTAATCCAATCACACGCAGGCAGAGTCTCTGTGTGGTCAATGACACAGCCAAGCATGGTGACACATGCCTTTAATCCCAATACCAACCATAGAAACCTGGAGGTCTGTATAGACAGGCAGTGATGAGTAAGTGATGTGGCTGTGCTTAGAGCTAATGAAAAGGCAGAACAGGAAGGCAATAAAGGCACAGGTTAGACAGGAAGAGGCTCTCTTGGGAAGCTACAGCGAGGTAGTAAGCTAAGGTTAGTTGGCAGCTATTGCTTTGATCTCTATGGCTTATATCTCTGTGTTTGGCTCTGTGTTTCTTATTTAATAAGACTGTTCAGAAATTCATCTACACAGGATGACTGATGTCCTTACAAGGGAAGGAGACAAAGACACAGACACACACAGAGGGGATATTATTTGAAGACCTGGAGAAACGACATCATCTAAGCCAAGCAGAGAAGCCTCAGGAGAAACAGGCTCCTGACCCCAGACTTGCAACCTTCAGAATTGTAAGAATAGAAATTTCTGCTCTTTAAGCCAACCAGCCTGTGCTTCCTTATTAGGGCAGCACAAGAAGGCTAGTAGAGAAAGCAAATGTTCCAAATCACAGTCCAGGACCCTCCAGAAGAAGATCTGGATAAAGTTAAGGGAAGACAAAAGGCTTGCTTTGTACGTTTGACGTGAGGTCACATGTGGGAATCCTACAGACACTCATGCATTGAATTGTATGACATGAGACACATGACAAGTGTGTTTGCTGTCCTGCTGTCAAAAAATGGAGAAGGGTGGCTGAATCTCTCCAGTGGAAAGATACACCCAGAGACAGTAGCTCAACCTGGGTTTAGGGGTATTTGCCTTCTGCTTACTTCTGACTGGCCTCTGGCTGGCCCCAAAGCTCCACAATCTACACAAGCTAAGCCCTTCCTCGTCATGAGGTCTGGACAAGACATTGACTTCCTTGAACATATTGTTTTTCTACAGAAACTAGGGAGATGGCTCAGGTAGTTACATGCTTACTGTGTAAGCCTGGGGACCTGAGTTCCATCGCCAGCACCCACATAAAAATCCAAACATGATGGTGCGCATTTGTACTCCAAGGACTGGCAGGCAGAGATGGCTGGATCCCTGGGACTCAATGACCAACCAGCCTAGCCTGATTGGTGAGCTCCAGGCTAATGAGAGGCCCTGTTTCGCAAAAACAAGATGGATATGGTTTCCACATACATATACACACAATGCGTGCATGTGAACCCGCATATGTGTACACACACACACACACACACACACACACACACACACACACACACACACACAATGAGGATAAAATCCGTCTCATAAATAGTTGTTTGAATTCTGTCTGGAGAAATAGTACAAGCTGTGGGACCCAGTACCAGTAGAAGACAGTATTCATACCCTAATCTGTGTCATTCAATGTAAGAGTATGCCAAATCCTTTTTCCTTAGGTCTCTTTATATCCACAAATATGGACAGTCAACCTCAAAAAGAATTGCCATACTTTAGGTCCCTTTAGAAGAACACCCTCAGAAAAGCATTTGAATGCAAGGGATTATCTGGGATGCAGCCCCAGAGTACCTCAGCAGTGAGCTGGGGACATCTACATGAAAGGCACCCTCTAAGGCTTATTACCATATGAGGTACCTCTGTGTGTAGCTTGACCATGTACAAGGACCCTAAGAAGTCGTGTACATACAGCTCATACTGTGGAAAGTTGAAGCCTTTCGTGGGTCAGCTCTCTAAGACAGACAAACACTTGACAAGAGACTGTTCACTCTGGAATTTACAGTAGATAGAATTGTTTGAAATCAAACCAAAGCATGCTGTAATAATAAGATCCCAGTATATATGGGCATCTATCCTTAGAATCCTCTTTGGCAGTAGTCACTCAGACAGGATGTGAGTTGTTCTGAAACATAAGGAATTTTTCCATTTCTCACAAGCCAAACACCAGCTTAGCCCACAAATCCATAGACCCATGCGTGCTTCTGCTTCTGCTGCCCTGTGTAAACTTCCTATTCTTCCATTTCTTTGTGCATATGTGTGCACATGTATGCACATCTATCATTAGCCCAGAGCTAGCCAAGTAAGCTAGACTGTCTGACCAGCAAGCTCCAGGGATCCACCTGTCTCCACTTCCCCAGGAATTGGATTGCAAGTGCATGCCACCGTGTGTAGAATTTTTTACAGGGTTCTAGGGATTGTTTAGGTCCCCATGCTTACAAGTTCTTTATCACCTGATATCCCAGCCCCTTTCTTCCACGTGTGTCCAGTTTCCTTGTATCCCATTGAAAACTGAAGCCCTTCCTCTTGGGGGTCACCATCTTTGGCTGACATTGGAATATTCTTTGGAGACGCACTCTGGCACATCCCTTCCTCTCATACCCATATTCGTGTACGTTTTACCATAGGGTATGAGAAGTATATGCATAGTAATAAGTAATTAATAAACCTCAGTGGTTTAACAAGCAAAAGTTCATTTCATGCTGATCCTCTGTGAGACTGGGCAACCTCCAGGGACTTCAATGATCCAGCATGCTTTATCTTATGTTTCATCCGCACAAGAGTCCTCCAGATTCACTGTAGTGAGGGAGACAATGAGAACCACAAACAGCCTTGTCACTGCCTCAGCCAGATTGACAAACATATTGGGCCCAACCTCATTTCTTGGCCTGGAAGTGATCACAGTTTAACTGCAATATGTGAAGAAGTATGATGTCCCTCTGCCCAAAAGGAAAAAAACTAGGTGGTGTATAGCAGCGTTCTAGACAGTCCACCCCCACACCACCATGGTACACCAGTTTCCTCTGAATTTAAACTTTCCACTCCCAAAGGAGGCTCCTTAAGACTCAGGAAACAAACATCTCACAAGTCTCAGGAAGTTCCCCAAATTTACAAGATTCTTGAGACCTTCCTCCTCAAGACTGTAAAAGCAGTAATGACTAAAGTAGGTTCTCCTCCACTCTAGTTCTACCTATTGAGCTACACACCAAGAATTTATCTTTTGTGAGTCATCATCCAGACTGGGGTGGACTTTCCAGTGATGCAGCTACCTTTAAGTCACCCAGACTCCTGTAAGTAACACCAGTAAACTCATCATGTCACCAAACTGAGGTTTGGGAGACTTAGTATCAAATTGTTTGTTCTATCCTTGGTGCCCTATCTGGGGCGAGTAGATATTTGTTCACATCTACCCAGAAAAAGTCACTAACACTCCCAGGGAGAAAAAACAGCTTTGTGAGAACCCACTGACCACAGAACCACAGTGCAGCAATAATGGCCCAGAAGATCTCACCCAGGACCAAGAATATAAAGTTAGATTTCCTGCAGTACTAGGTAAGTATACAAACCTTTGCTCTGCAGATTCTAAGCATTCAACAGAGCCATGTGTGATAGCAAATCCCTCTGTTTCAGAATTAAGCTTCTCACTTTAATGGTGTGTAATCCACACCATGCATGTTATTTATCTAACACAACATTGGCACGCACACATGCCAAGATGTCAAGTGAATGTCCAAAGATGCCACAAGCTCGCCGGGAGATGAGAGGGGGTTTCCAGAATATGTGACAAGTGACAGTCACAGGCAGGCTGACTCCAACTGGCAGACTTCTTGTTTGTGATGATGATAGAAGGGGCCTAAAAGCAGAAGGGGACTATGTTTAAGAGATGTCCAGGATGCCACTTAACAGCCAGGCAGGAGGCATCCGTTGCCTAGCACCCATAGTGCCCAGATGGACATCAAAACAGCAACAAAAAGTCCCCTGAGAATTCAGTTCCAAAGTCCCAGAGGGAGGCTGACAATGGGGTTCTGGCATTATGGGAAAGCACTGGAGCTAAGCACAACATAGGTTCCACATAAACAAGATCAGCGTGGCCCTAACAACAGATAAATGCTGAGGAAACAAATGGAGCTGTCAACTCACACTGGTTTGCCTCTGATGTTCTAGTCCCGATTCTTCTCTTGACTCAGAAATAAATTATATTTATGAGTATAGATACTTGGGGTATCTTTTTTATCCCACTGACATTGAAATACACTCTTTGCCAGCTTCAGTTTAGCCTTCATTTCTGAGCTGTTTCAAATGCCTCTCCACATGGAAACACCTGCCAAGCAGCTCTGGAAACCTGTCCCCAGCCCAGGAAACCACACACATCAAATAGAGGAACTGATCCAAGACACATAGGGATGGTGACAGTGATCTTGCCCCCAAATGGAGAGTGGAGACAGCTGCCTCACCCTGAGAGGTTCTCTGCCAGACAGGAGCTGGCCAGGCCACAACATTTCTTATCACCTCTACCCTTGGTAACCATTTCATCTAGAAACAGACATGCGTAAACCAAGTCCATCAATCCATCCTTATGCTCACTGTCTCCCCCCACCACACATCTCAGGACAGCACCTGTCAATCAAACATTAGCATCCCAACAGGGCAACATGTAGTCTGACATAGGGCCATTAAAAAAAGAAAGAAAGAAAGAAAAAAAGCTAGTCTGCATTTATAGAAGGCACTTAGAATCAGAAACTTATATCAAGTAATAAAATATTAATTAGCACTCTAACATGTAAGCCCCGAGCTTGATGTGAAGTAATACATTTGTCCAAAGTGATCATTCTTTCAGGATGAGAGAGTTACCCACTTGGTTAAAACAATGAGCTGACCCATCTAATGGATTTATTCAGCAAGAATAATGGTTTCTGAGTCTTGGAACGAACAAGTTTTCTTAGTGTGGAATTCAGTGATTCATTCTCTTTTACTTCTACCAACAGGCTATACAGAGGCTGAGTTCACAAGAAGCCTAGCGTTCCCTGATGCCCAGCCTAGCAGCAAGATACCCCCGGCCAGCGGTGTAAGTGACATCTGAAAGGAAGCCATTTTAGTAAATTTACACATTGCTGTATCAAAATACCTGACCTGAGCAGCTGAAGGAAGAACTGGTTGATTCCAGCTGAGAGTCCATTGCAGTAGGGTAGGCAAGGTGGCAGGAACAGGGGGCTGGCTGACTGGTCACTGCATCATCGTTCAGGAATAAGAAAAAAGACACAAAGTGGGTCCCATATACAAAACATCAAGGCTAAGCCCTGGAGGCATGCTTCCTCCAGCAAGACTCTCCTCCAAAAGGCTCTACAACCTTCCTAAACAGCTGAAGACTAAGTGTCCAAACACTTGAGCCCACAGAAGGCATTTCACATTCAAGCCACAAGACATTGAGGTCCTGTTCAAGTCTTCTTTTGGGGACCATGCTGTGAAAGTGTCATGGGTGCAGCTTCCCCGTCATTTCTAGGAGACACAGTCTCACAGCAGACTTCCTGGTCCTCTGGCTCTTACAGTCTCTACCCCTCCTCTTCTGCAATGTTCCCTACTGCAAGAATTGTGTTTGTGGGTACGTTGGCTGGGGCAGGGGACTCCTTGCTCACTTATTCTCTGCATTTTTAACTAGTCACAGTTTTCTGTTCTGATCTCCATCTTTTCCAAGAAGTTTCTCCGATGAGGGGTGAGAGCTATAATTATCTGTGGGTATAAAGATAAGGCTTAAACACAGTTTGGAGTTTTGCTGGTTTAGTAAAGTGTGGTAGAACTTTCTCCTCTAAGATCCATGTTCTCATTAGCCCCAGGTAATTGGGTAGGTTTCCAGTACCAGGCATGATTTCCCCCCTGTTGAGCAGACCCTGCATCCAATAAATAAATGTTAGTTAACAACAAGACACGAGTGTCACTACTGCACCTTTAGCGGTGTCTCACAATACTGGCCATTGCTATGGCCCATAGGTGTCACAGCCAGGAAAGACTGGTGGTTGCTTCTCTCCCCTGTTTTCACAGCACCATCTGGTACTCTGAAAGCAAGTCCTCAGAAAAAAAATTTTCAAGGTGGATCCAGCTCAGTACTGTACCCCAAATGCATGATGTCTTCATCAACATGGACTTCTCGTCAACCTCTGGGAGGTAATCAAGGGCAACAGCAACAGCCTGGGTTGATTTGAGAGTCTCTTGGACTCCCCTGACCAACAACTGGAAAGAGGGTGACTCAAACCTGTCACTGGGGGTTTTATTAGACCATGGCTCTTATGGGGAGCATCGTTAGCACAAGTGGAATAGCTTCATTTAAACTATGTATGTATGTGTATACAAATACACTAATATGTGTATTTAGGTACATAAAAAGCAATATGATTCCTACGGCTTTTTCAAACATTTTTAGTGTTATTTTTCCCTTCTCCTTCTATCTCCTTCCAAATTGATCCCAATTAAGCCTTTTTTAAAAATTAAAAAATAAAATGCTAGCCTCAGAGGCCCAATGTATCGGCTCTAGTCCTGGCCCCCTCAGTTTCTGTGAGAAGCTCTGTGAAATCACACCACCTTTGAAACTTTGAGCTGTTGTTTGCTTAACTGTCCCAGTGAAGTTGGTATGTTTGGCCAGAAAGGCATCCTCACTCCACTCCCAACCTGGGTCTATGTCTCTCTAGTATGAAGGTTCTATAAGACAGGTCATGGAGCCTGATTCTTGATGCTACTTCACCAAGGGACTCCTCACCACCTCTGCTAAAGAGACATTTCATATCTTTGTAGCCAGAAACCAAAAGGATGAAGATGGGAAACTGGGGAAGTATTTCAGTCCATAAAACACTTACGAGACAAACTGGGTTTGACCCTAGAACTCAAGTAAAAAGGCTTGGTGTGGTAGCATGCACATGTGATCCCAGTGTTAGGGAAGAAGAGACTAAGGACCTCGGGGCCTTGTTGGCCACCCAGACTAGGTGAACCAGTGAGCTTCAGGTTCAGTGAGAAACTTTGTCTCAAAATACAAGTTTGTAAGCAATTGAGGAGACATCTGTCATTGACTCCTGACCTACCCCCCCCCTCCACACACACCAAGGATAATACACTAGGGAGAAAGTACAGTAGGTACAGAGGGAGGCTAAGAACCACAGAACAGTGGAGAACAGTGAGCTGGCTGCACTGGCTGGTAAGATACAGAATCTTGTATGTGACCCTCTCTGCCCAGAATCAGTTCTTGCTATTAACTAGTGTGATGGTATGAATGAGAATGGCCACCATAGGCTCATATATTTGAATGCTTAGTCAGTAGTGGAATTTTTTCAGAAGGATTAGGAAGTGTGACCTTGTTGAAGAAGGTGTGTTAGTAAGGAAGATTTTGAGGTTTCAAAAGCCGACACCATTCTATAGCAGCAATTAATGAGACAAATCCATATAGTTTATCTGGTAATTAAAAGAAGATTATATCAGGGGTAACTTACAACCAATAAGAGGTCAGTTACAGGATCCAGGAGAGATGAGGTACAATCCAGTGTAGTTCTCTGGGAAACTCTGACTTGGTCTGCAAATCCAACCTCCAGGACCATGAGGAGCTAAGAGAGCAAACACATATGCATCCCGGGTCTTAAGGGGTCTCCTCTTGGCCACATCCCAGAGGCAGGTCATAGGCAGGTGTGGCAGTTACTTGCTGTCACACTAGAGGCAGTGTTTCAAAGTCAAAGATGAAAACAGCTACCCACTATACCATTACCAGTTTTTTATCTCTGCCTCATGCTTGTGGGTCAAGATGTAAGCTCATGACTATTGCTCTAGCACCATTCCCCGCCTTTCTGCTGCCACACTCACCGGCATGATGGTCATGGACTCTGATCCTATACAACCATGAGCAAAAATTAAATGTTTTATTTCATAAGTTGTCTTGGTCATGGTGTTTTTTCATGGCAATAGAAAAGTTACTAAGACAACTAGTTTCCACAAATCCACACCAGTGTACACTAGTGACAGAAACTGACAGAGATGGATGACACAAGAGTGGAGAGCAGGCATGAATAAGCCAGGGCAGGCCAGGTGTAAAGAACTCAAGGAGAACATTTTTGCCTAAGATTGACCCTTGGTGCTATGCTGCTGAAGGTAAACTTGCTGAAGATATAAGTCCAGGAGTCCCATCCTCCACAGAGAACACACACAGAGTATGCAAAGCCCATGAGAAATCATCAGAAACCAAATGTTAGTATAGCTTTCCACTGCCTTTTTATCAAATGCTCCAGTGTAAGGGTGCATCCTCCGCTACAGAGGGAGTTTAGTGTTGATGGAGCTTCTCAGGGATCTCTATGACCTTCATGATCTATGGGAGAGAAGGTTATTCAGCACAACACAACTCATTAGCCTGTGTTAGTTCAAACTTGAGGAGTCTCAAGTTGTTTATTTTAGACATATTTAAATGTAGCACAATCTGATAAAAATTATTCTTATGATAACTAACTCAGTCCCAAGTACACAACAGAGCATGTCCAAATTTCTTTGAGGAAAAAAGTAAGCTAAATGTGGATCAGAATGTGACTACATCGAAACTTGGTAAAGTACATGTGATATCTTCCACAAAGATGGGTTTTATAGATTGACTGAGAAAAACAAGTTTATGAGAAGGGTCTGGAGAAGGACCTAGTGTGGGAAGACCTTCAGCCACACAGGCTGCACAAAGGTCATGAGGGTAGAAAGCACATCCATTCTAGCCCTCTGGAAAGAAAAGAAGTTTTGCATTTCTTCCTTTGAAGGAATAATGCTATGTACTTAACATTTCAGGTTCCCCTAGTGTGTGTCTGCAAGCACAAAGACTTCCATGCCCTGTACAGTAGGATTTCCTATCTCTCTTAGGAATTTAAATGTTCTAATGTAGTGATGTCTCACATGCATAGAAGGCAAAAGTGAGTAGTCCTGGGTAAAATCAAGAATAAGAGGATGTAAAATCAGGATCACGTATGAATATTCACAGAGAGATTGCCTCACCCACCTGCTCTCCTTGTACCTCAGGCTCAGAGCCCCTCTGTGCCCTCCAAGCCAGGTAAGACAGGATGGTTTCCTGTGCCTGTATAGTCCTCTGATGGCTATGTACTTTCTAGCCCCACTCTACTTCCAAGAAATAGTCCCTGGTGCATTGTTGGTACCTGGTTCTCCCTTGATCAATCAGGAAATGCACATGGCCCTGGCATGTTGCTTCTCTCTGGTTAGATCAATTACTTCTCAATACTCTTTTTTTAGGCAGAACACAAAATAGCTCTGAGATAATGCTGTCTACAGATGCTCATGTCCTAGCCCATGAGACACAAACATATCTTTTGAGGGGAATAATCTGGAAATATGGTGACCTGTCTCCTTCAGTGAGGTTGCAAGTAGTGGCTGAAGACTGTACAGGTCCAACTCTGCAGAAGCAGAGGAGCGGGTCACAGCACCCCTAATACCACAAACACAGACAAAGCTCATGCTGTGTCCTGCCATATAACCTTTCCCATCTTGCAGGTTTGTCCAAACTGTGAGATGAATATATCCCAAAGTAGCTATGAATGCTGCACAACATAAAATAATAAATTTACTTAAAACATTGAGATTCTTTTGTCTGATTTAATGTATCTTGAACATATCTACCCCAACTGTTCTGGACTACTCCTAGGCACCTTTAACATGTCATTCTTTCCATTTCATGTCTCCTTTTTTTAACTCACTGCATGTACTAACTGCTGCCTGATGAACTACTAACTGTAGCTTGAGTTTTCCTGCCTGGCCCACGGTCAGGGCAAATCTCTCACCTGCCAGTCCCACAGTCACTCAGACCTGACCAAGTAAACACAGACACTTATATTGGTTACAAACTGTATGGCCATGGCAGGATTCTTGCTAACTGTTCTTACAGCTTAAATTAATCCATTTCTATAAATCTATACCTTGCCACGTGGCCCGTGGCTTACCGGCATCTTCACATACTGTTTCTCATTGTGGCGGCTGGCAATGTCTCTGACTCAGCCTTCCACTTCCCAGCTTTATTCTCCTCCTTGTCCCACCTATACTTCCGGCCTAGCCACTGGCCAATCAGTGATTTATTTACTGACCAATCAGCAACACACTTGACATACAGACCATCCCACAGCAACTAACTACTCTTATTGGCTTGATCTTGTGCAGATCGCCACAGCTACAGTAAGTTCATGAGCACATGTCTACATCCTGTCTAGAAGACAGCATTTCATAGCATTCCTCCTCATTCTCTGTTTCTTACAGTCTTTTTACACACACTGTGGGATAACTCAGCCCTAACAAGCCTGAGGGCCAGCAGGCCCAAACTGGTAATGAGAGCATTGGAATAAGATATTTCTTGAGAGTCATCCTGGGTTTGCCTAAGGGCCTTAGCAACAGCAGCTAAGCCGTGATCTGAGATGACCTGGACCAATGAGGAGCAGCAAATGCATGTTCATCAGACCTTCCCCTAGGGCAGGGTGGTGGGTATATAAGGCTAGCCTCTTCCTGAATAAACTGAGCTTGTTGTTTCAACATCCTCCCCGAGTCTGTGTTGTTGACTCTGCACCCACTAGCCCCCTCTCCCAAGGGAACCTCACAATACCCTACAACAACACACTACAGTGTTTTATGGCCTCAGGAAATGGGTTGATGCAAATATCCCATTTAGGAGTTGACACTTTTTTTCAAGGCACACTTGAAAAGGGAACTAAGCAATACACTTGTCATACAGCAAATCCTTTAGAAGTCAGATCTGTCCATGGGGACATCTCCCAAGGTTTACTCTTTTGTATCCTGAACCCCTAGGACAAATTTTAAAAATGAGATAGTCAAATATTTGCTGCCTATTTTTAATTTTTTGCATGGTAGTTGGGCTGGTTAAATTTTTATCAACTTGATACACACTGGGATCATCTAGGAAGAGGAAACCTCAGCTGGGAAATTGCTTCCATCAGACTGGCCTGTAGGAAAACCTCTGAGGACATTTTCCTGATTATTGATTGATGTGGGAAGGCCCAGCTTGCCATGGACAGTGTCAACCCTTGGTCTGGTGGTACTGAGTTGTATTAGAAAGTAGGCTGAGTAAACTATGGAGAGAAAACCAGTAAGCATCATTCCTCCATGGCTTCTGCTTAAGACCTGCCTCTAAGTTCCTGTCCTACTTAAGTTCCTGTCCCAAGGTCCCTCAGCAAGGGACTGTTATCTACAAGAGTAAATGAAATAAACCCTGCCCTTCTCAAACTGCTTTTGGCCATGGTCTTCATCACAGTAACAATAATCAAACAAGAACAGTGGTCTTTTACTGCCCCCAAGTCTTGAAAAGAAACTGGTGGCCTGGGAAGATGGCTCAGTTGATAAAGTGCTTTCCACATGAGCATGAAGACTTTAGTTCATTTTGCCGGAACCCATGTAAAAATGTTTCACAGGGTAGCCTGCACTTATAATACCAGCATTGGGGAGGTGAAGACAGGAGGCTCTCTGGCCAGCCAAATCTGCAAGGCAAAGGCCAATGAGATACCTTGTCTCTGAAATCAAGGAGGACAAAGACTCAGATAGGCATTGGAAGTTGATATCTGGTCTCCACATGCATACATAGACTTGTGCATATAACACCATCACATGCACACAAAAACCTGTTTCATATGTTAATATTTATGTATTCTAGAAATTGAGAAAGGATTTGTGGCCAATCATCAGTTCCATAAAACACACAAACACTGAGAATTTGTGATAACTTACTAACATGCAAACTTAGTGATTTATATAAATGTAATTTTTGAAAACCAATTAGAAGAATGATATAACAATACCAGGGAAACAATTGGCTATTGCTTAATGTTGTAATAATCAGCCTCCCAATTTGACATTGTATTTCTTGCCAGTCAAAATGAGAAAGGATTGTATATGAATTATTCAATTTACCTAGTCTGTAACAGAATATTTTAACAGTTGTTTGAGGAAAAATAAAACAAAGATTTAGTGCTCAGATTCAGAATGATGCCCTCACAGATCTTCTTACACTGGACACTTACTGAAGAATAGAGACAACTATGAGAAAGTTCTTACAGTAAACACAACCTCGATCTCAATAGAAGCCATTCCTAAAACAACACACAAGTAGAGATTGATGCTAAGGCTGGATCCTGGGAATATTATCTTAGTATTTTCAGGTATGTGAACAAGATAACTCATAGCAACAGAAACCTAGTTCTCATGGCGCTGGGGGTTGAAATGGCCAAGATAAGACACCAGAAGTTTTAGTGTCTGGTGAGGACTAGGTCTTAATTCAAAGATGGCTGCTTCCTCCCTGGATCCTATATGGTAGATAGAGCAAGGTAGCTCCCTGAGATCTCACATCCACAAGGGCTCTGTCGCTTGACTGCTCTCTTACCAAAGTCCCTACCTTAGAAAACCATCACCTTGAGGACTATCTATCAACAAATGATCTCTCTCTCTCTCTCTCTCTCTCTCTCTCTCTCTCTCTCTCTCTCTCTCTCATGCATGTGCATGTGTATACGTGTGTGTGTGTGTGTGTGTGTGTGTGTGTGTGTGTGTGTGTGTAGAGGCCAGATGATAACCTCAGCTGTCATCCCCCAGGTACTCTCCATCTTATGTTTCTGAGGTGGAGTCTAGGCTGGCTGGCCAACAAGCCTCAAAGATTCGCCTGGCTATACTTCTCCAACTCTGGTTTTATAAGCATATGCTCCTACAGTGAGGATTTTGTTTGTTTGTTCGCTTTACATGCGTTCTATGGGTAGAATTCAGGTTCTCATGCTTGTAATAAGACAAGTGCTCATCAATTAAGCTGTCTCCTCAGCCCCAACATATAAGTTTTGAAAAGGGAACAGCATTCAATCACTTGCATATATACACTGAACAGGTAGGAGCAATGGAGGACCACCTGTTTTGGCCATGTTGAGCCCACCTCATCCTCTAATCATGCTACAACTTTCCTCAGCATGAGTGTCTGAGAAGGAACAGGCAGCAGTGTTTAAAAGGGAGGATTATTCAAGACATGGCTTGCTGGGCACTTCAGTAAGATCCAGGATTCCTCATCTAAAGATATAATGGCAAGTGGTTTGCAAGTGTTTGGTCCTGGCAACACCCTCAAGTGGAGATGCTTGTGGCCAGCCTTGTTTTAGGAAGCAAAGAAGTAAATGTCAAATATGACCAAAAAATGTTACCAGGTGCCAGCAGTAACAGCTGCCTGGAGGAGGTGATGAAGGCTGGAGCAGCTTTGGGCCAGCAGACTTCCCTGCCCAGCCTATTATGTATGGACAAGACTCAGTCCCAGGGGCTATGCTGATGTCCAGTGACAGGTGTCTGGACCTAATCCTCAGCTCTCCTCCTCTCTGGCACATGTGCACGGTGTCCACCTGCTGGGATGGCAAGCTGCCTGCCATGGCAGAGATGCTCCATCCACTTGGCCCTGCCAATTAAGTCCAGACATAATAGGAAGAGGCAGAAGTGTGGCCCCTGCCATGCAAATGGATTGCTCCAGTACTCCGAACCCAGCTGAGCCGCCTGGCAATAATGAGCTGTGTATCCTAATGGCCTTGTTCCCTCCCCAGTCTTAACCAAAGAAACAGCCAGAAGAATGATGGTACTGCAGAGCCTTTCAGAGAAGTTGCTCCTTCCATGAAGGTGGGGGGGGGGGGATGAGTGACATGCAAGGGAAGTATACGTGCCTTTATAGGTTAGAGGAAGCATGGCATGAAAAGGTGGTAGAGGACCAGGTCTCATACTTAGCAGATGCCAGCAGATCTTGGTTGATGGGTTGACAAGTCCGTTGACAGCAGGATTCAGCTGGAGGTAACAATGGGGCCCTGAACATAATGGTGACTCACAGCAGGGTCTGAATACATGTTCTTGTGACCAGTGTGGTCAATGAGAAGGATTCTGGGATGTTACCACCCACTTATTCCTTCATGTTCCTCTGCAGATGTCTGCTACACAGCAAGACCTTACAGACCCTTATCCTCATTAGGAAATAAAATATTTTATTGTGTATATGTGTAATTCCAGCTCTGGGAAGGAAGAGAAGTAGATTCCTGGGGTTCACTGGCCAGCTAATTTAGGCAACTTGGTAAGCCTCAGGCCAATGAGAGACCCTGTCTGAAAAACAAGGTAAACAGTACCTAGGAATGACACTCATGGCTGTCATGTGGCTTACACACATACACACAAACAAAACAAGTCTTTTAAAATGTCCTTAAAGGGTGATTTCTTCACTAGAGAAGACAGAAGCATGAAAGCATGCATTGGTCCATCAGCTGAATGTTTGCTAACTGAAGTGATGAGCCCAGTGCTTTGTTCCAGTGACCTGCTGACTTGCCTGGATACTACCATCTAAAGCAGTATGCTTCCCTAGTCCTCCAGGAAGCTCCAGAGAGTCATGGAAATAAGACAAGGAAGGAAGGAAGGAAGGAAGGAAGGAAGGAAGGAAGGAAGGAAGGAAGGAAGGAAGGAAGGAAGGAAGGAAGGGAGGGAGGGACGAGGGAGGGAGGGAGGGAGGGAGAGAGGGAGGGAGGAAGGATGGGAGGGAGGGAGGTATAGAGGGACAGAGGGATGGAGGGAGGATAAGAAAAAGAAAAAGAGACAAATTCTTATACAAAGGTAATCCCAGGGCCAGGAAGAAGGCTCAGTGGGTACAGCACTTAATCCCAAGCCTGATTACCTGGGACCCACATGGTGGAAGGAGAGAACTGATACCCCATAGTTGTCCTCTGACCACATAAGTACCACCCTCCTCCCACCCACACAAATACATAGTAAAAAATGATTAAGAAACAGTAATCTCAATTTTTAAATTGAGCAGAAACATAAACTTCATTTTTCATAATCCTCCATCAAATATAAAGTTTGTAATTAGGAAATAATACACAGTTCACTATTTGACTGAATGCCTCACTTGCCCATCTTCCCAATCTAACCTTAGATTATACTCATCAGAAACTAATATGTTTCACTTTTACATATTCATGCAGAAAGACTCAATACTTTAATTATGGATGTTTTAATAATGTGCCTTTATCTGCCCCTTGTGGTGTCACCCTTTATTTAGACACAAACCATCCAAGAATTTTTTTAGATCCCCTACAGCAATTTCTCTTTTAAATACTTTCAGCAACAAAGTTACTTTAAAGTAATAAGTGAGCCAAGGAGACGTAGCATGAAATTACATTCCTTCTCTGGAGCCTTTGTAATTAAATAAAAATGTGTCACTTACAAGCTCATAATCTTAATGGGTAGATTTTCTGGAAGAGATTGCTGGTTTTATTAGTTAATGGTATTGACACCGTGTTCCTTAGACATCTCTACAGTGAAGAGCACTGGGGACTCTGCTGGAGTAGTGTGCATTCTTTGTTAAAAGCACTGGCCTTGGAGCTGGGGAGATGGCTCCACAAGGTAAAGCCCTTGCCACACAAGCATGAGGACCAGAATTCATATCCTCAGCACCCAAATAAATTCTGATTCCTGGAGTAAGTGTCCTAACTGAGTAGTTGAATGAGCAAGATGTGGCTTCAGTGAGAGACCCTGCCTCAACATATAAGGTAGAGAGAGATTGAGGAAGACACTCAACCAGTGTTAACCTCTGACCTCTACATGCACAGGCAAGCATACACTTTTACACACAAGTATTCATTTATACATGTGAACATGCATACACACATGCTTGCACTACACACACACACACACACACACACACACACACACACACACGCATGCACCACGTGCACACACGTGCACACACACATACAAGCACATGCACATGTACACACACACACATACACATACACGGAAAGATGCACTGATCATTCCACTTGAAGATGGGAGCTAGCATCATGGCAAAGACCCACGGCCTTGGGAACCAGGTAAACTAGGATGGAACCTCAGCTGGCATTTCCCACCTGAATAACCTTGACTGTTTTACTGGATATTTCTGCACCTCGGTGATTTTTGTCGATCCACAGCTTTCATGGGGATTAAACAGGTTTACACAATGCCTATCATATCACCGGGGGATTTTAAGTACTTTATTTATAATGCTTTTTAGACATATATGTGTGCACACACGTATGAGCATAAACACAAATTTGTGTCAGTGCCCTAAACAGGGCAATGGATCCTCTAGAGCTGAAGTTGTAAGTGCTTGTGAGCCACGGGACATAGGTGATGGAAAATGAACTCAGGTCCTCTGCCAGGGCGCCAACTGAGCCCACTCTTCATGTTAGCGTTTTTATATTATGATGATCAGTGACATTAAGGAAAGATGGAGCACTAACATGGCATTTTTGAAACCCCAGATCAAACAGTTTTCCAGGATAAAAAAATAAAATAAAATAACAAATAAATAAATAAAAACAAATTAAAAAAAAAAAACTTTGCAGTCTAAGCCCCTTAGTAATAGGGAAAAACCTCCATGAGCAAAAGCATTTAAAAACACACTGTAAAGTGCCAGAAAAGGAGGGGTAAGAAAAAGCCATCATTGTTGTGGGCCGAGATATGGTGACAAGGAGAGGGGAGACTGTTGGGGGTAGGCTGGGTGGGCACTAAGGGAGTACTGGCAGTCTGCAGGGCTTACCTGGGGTTCTGGGTGCTGGCACAGCCTCAGATGGAGTTAAAATGTCTTCTGAAAGCCTATGTGTTAAAGACCAATCCCTAGGTGAGCACTAACGGACAGCGGTAGGAACTTTAGTAGATGGAGCCTGATTGGAGCTCTGTGGGTCATTAGGGGCCCTTGAAGGGGGTTGTGGTACCGCAGTGTTATAATTTAAGAATGGCAGACCCTGGTCTTGGCGGATTGGAACCAAGGGGCCCCACGGCAGATGGGAGAGAGACACGCCATGCAGACAGCATTCACGTAGAGGATTTTATTGGGGGAAGGGGAGAAGGGACACAGAGTGCACTCTGGAGATCAAGGCTGAGGAGAGGGGAGGAATGAGAGAGGAAGAGAAGAACAGATGGAAAGGGGGAAGAGAAGAGAGTACAGATACAGCCTCGTGAGAAGAGAGAGGAAGAGAGAAGGCGTGCGGGCCACCTTTTAAAGGGAGGTCAGCGCATGTGCACAGAGACCATGAAGCAATGAGCGCATGATGTTGTCAAGACCCTGAGCAGGCCAAGTACTGCCTGCACACTGGCGAGAGCCTGCTCGCAGGGATGACGCATCTTGTCAGGTCCCAAGGGGCGGGCCAGGTAATGTCCCTTCTTCTTTCTGATTAGCTTATTTGTTTAGATTTTTGAAACAAGTCCCATGTGGCCAAGGCTGGCCTCCTACTCACTATGTAGCTGAGGTGATGATAACCTTGAACTTTTGATCCTCCTGCCTACACTTCCTGAACTTCCAGCTAGGGTTACAGGAATGTGCCATGGTGATTGGTTAATTGGGTGCTTGGACTCAGGGCTTTATATACACTAGGATAACATTCTATCCACTGATCCGTAGGTCCACCCCACCCACCCACCCACAGACCCATACCTAGACCCTCTCCATTGTTTGCTTCCTGGTCAGGACATGCATAGTTTTGCCACACATTTCTACCTCAACACAGACCCGAAGCCATAGAACCAACTGACCATATACTAAGCTCCAAAGCTCAGAGTCAAAAAATGAACCTGTTCTCTTTATAAGGTGACTCATCTCATATATTTGTTACAGTGACAGAAAGATTAGTAACACAGGAAGTTTCCATCCAGTTTCAAGTCTTGGAACAGACACAAAATTAGTGTGAGACAGGAAGAGTCATACACACCACAAGAGGAGGACACCTGTAGAGGTTTGAATGGAAATGGCCCCCATAAGCTCATAGGGAGTAGCACTATTAGATAAAGTGGCCTTTCTGGAGTAGGTGCAGGCTTGTGGCAGGAAGTATGTCTTGGTCTCATCCCGCTGCCTCAGATCCAGATGTAGAACTCTCAGCTTCTTCACCACCATGTCTGCCTGCATGCCACCATGCTTCCTGCCATGATGAAAATGGACTAAACCTCTGAACTGTAACCCAGACCCAATTAAGTGTTTTCCTTTATAAGAGTTGCTGTGATTATGGTGTCTCTTCACAGCAATAGAAACCCTAACTAAGACAACACCCCAGAGTCAATTAGTGTGAGACAGGAGGAATCATACACACCACTAGAGGAAGACACCCTTGAGTCAAGTTCACTGATTCTGGAACATTCCACCCTCAGCAGATGGAACAAGAGAGACACAGGAAGAATTCCACACTGGTCATGCTGAGCCCAGTGACTTATAGCAACATATTCCTCTTAATACATAGACTGGGGCAAAGGTCATCCCCACTAAATGGATTTCTGTTTGAAAGGAAATTGATGGTTTAGCCTACAATACATTGCAGAAACAAGACCCATTGCATTTTAAAAGTTGAAGGGAGATAAAATCTGTCAAGTCCCCCTTTAGAATTTGCTCCATAAATTAAAAAAGAAAGAAATTAATCACAAGCCTCTACAGGCAAGACCCCACCACCACTCTGCACTTGCCTGTGCCTCCCTTTCCACAACCCTGGTATTTCTATTAAAAGTCTCTTTCATAAAAATCAATTTTCAGAGTAGATTGACAAGAGAGATGTTGGTGATAGATGGTGGTGACCTTTGTCTCAGAAGCCATTTCTGTTGACACCAATACCATCGGCAATCACTGGGGAGCCCCTAAAAATCAGCCACGACCATTGTATCTTATTAATGCTAGATACTTGGGGACTTTCCTAATTGTACTCCTGCCATCTGTGGAAAAGGCAGGGCCCATATAAAACCCAGTCATCCAGGTAACAGACCAGTAAGTCTTTGTGGGGCCCAAGGTTTGCTCAGATCTGCACTGGGAGGTGCGGGGTACTGAAGGTTCTATTCATCCATCTTATGCCATGTATGTCTAGAAATCATAGTATCTTGGAATCAATCACTCTAGTTACTCTGTGGGACAGTCAGCATAAATAAAAATTTCCATCTCTTGACAGATGGTAAGAGAGTGAACAATTAGGATCTTGTAGATCATAGGTAATAAGTGCTATGAGGGAGGGACCGAACAGGGCAGTGACTTGGGAAGGGCAAAGTGCTAGAGTATAATGTGTGTTTGGAGAATTAAAGTGCCTGAGCTGCTCACAGAACCCGGGATGCTTAATGCATGCCACATCAGCTACAAAGTGAGGAGAGCCACTACTTGTGGGCTCCACCATTCCTCTGTCTTGCCACTCCCTAGGATCTCCTCACCACGCCTTGTTCCTTATCTCTGCTTGTCAGTTCCCTGGGACCACACCTAATGCCAGTTCTCACTGAACCCTGTCTTCTCACTGTACACTACACTGACAGCACCATGCACACATCACAGGATCTCACAACATCTTAGAGGAATGGATGCTGCTGTTTTCTGCATAGTGTATGCCCTTTGCTGTAGCTACAAGAGGCTTAGCACCAACACACTGTCTACACTATTTAAAGGTCTCTATTCCTCTCAAATTTCTACAGGCTGACCTTAGAGATTTTCCTCACTTTCTCCTCAGGTCTTCCCACTTACCAGATTGCTCACATAATTACTTTTCATACTTTTCGTAAACTGCTTCAAATTTTTTGTGAAGGTAGCTATAGAGAAATGAAAGATTTATATGTATGCATGCATGTCTATATACCCCATAATCTGGAGGTAGATGGAATAATTATCTGAAAACTAACTAAGTTGGATTCTATGGCTTACAGACATTAGGGTAGGCTAGGGAGATAGCTCAGTTTGTAAAGTGCTGTCTTGCAAGCATGAGGATCTGAGTTTGATGCCCAGAACTCAAGGGGAAAAGGAGGGTGTATTGGCACACACTTGAGTACACACATCTGGCTGCGTCATCATTGAGTTCTCAATGCAGCCTCGCCTAGACTGTGAGTCTGCAGACATCCACAGTGGCTGAGCAGTTTAAGGGCTAGACACACAGGACTCTCTCCATCAAGATCAACTCATGTGACCAAGATCAAGCTGTTCAACAATGGGTAATGAATGATTGCTGACTATGCTGGCTAGTTTTATGTCAACTTAACATAAGGTATAGTCATAAGAGAGGAGGGAGCCTCAAATGTGAAAATGTCTCCATAAGATCCACTGTGGGCAAGCCTATAGGGCATTTTCTTAATCAGTGGCTGAGGGAGGAGGGCCCAGCCCATTATGTTCCTGGGTTCTAGAAGAAAGCAGGCTGAGTAAGCCATTAGGAGCAAGTGAGTAAGCAGCATTCCTCCATGGCCTCCATCAGCTCTTGCTTCCAGGCTCCTGATCTGCTTGAGTTCCTGTCCTGACTTCCTCAAATGACAAATAGTGATGTGGAAGTGTAAGTCAAATAAGCCCTTTCCTTCTTAGGTTTGCTTTTGGTCATGGTGTTTCATCAGAGGAATAATAACCCTGACTAAGACACTGGCATAACTGTGTTTCCCTGCTTTCTACTTATTGACCTAAAGTGCAGAATGCTCATTCCTAGGACATGAAATGATAGGAATAGCTAGAAAATGTGGGCTACCCCAGCAAGGAACCACAGTAGAGCACATGTGGAATTATGAGCAAAGAGTTGCTCCTATCTTCTCACAGGTTAATGAAGAAATGACAGTAACCATTCTTCTACCCAGTTTGTACCAATGGAAATGATCTTTTCATAATTAAAGGGACAACGGCTAATGTCACACATGTCAAAACTTGTGCCTGTTATGTGTGACCTCAGAAATTGAACTCTTGGGAATTACTGAGCAAAGAAGAAAGCTCACTATGGCACAGATCATGATCAGTAAAGGTTTCTTACAATAATAAAACTGACCGGCGAATTAAGCCTCTGAGGGAAAAATTATATGAAAAGAATTGATTTAGACTTTAAAAAACACTCAGGGAAGTAAAGACAGAAACTGTTGGAGACCATTTAATTGTTCTTCAGAGAGTTTTGAGCAAGAAATTCAAGTAGGAAATAGAGTTTTCTCTGAAAACACATCTTCAATGAACATTTTTAGGTCTGGGCTAGTTCTTATTCAAATATTTGTATTTAAACAGGGAGTGGAAGACCTGAATATAGGAAGAGGGGATCAGGAATGGTGTTCTTGGGGCCAGGCAAGCAGAGTAGGTACTGTTGCATTGTTGACCACATCTGTACACTTGATTAGCTGCTGTAGAGTACAGAATGCAGGAGCTGATGCTGCCCTAGCCTGCCTAGTCCATAGACCATTCAGACAATCTTCCCAGGAACACCTTCACCTCCCAACCACCCCCTTCACCTCCCAACCACCCCCTTCACCTCCCAACCACCCCCTTCACCTCCCAACCACCCCCTTCACCTCTCAACCACCACCTTCATCTCCCAACTACCACCTTCACCTCCCAACCACCACCTTCACCTCCCAACCACCACCTTCACCTCTCAACCACCCCCTTCACCTCCCAACCACTACCTTCACCTCTCAACCACCACCTCCATCTCACAACCACCACCTTCACCTCCCAACTACCACCTTCACCTCTCAACCACCACCTTCACCTCTCAACCACCACCTTCACCTCTCAACCACCCCCTTCACCTCTCAACCACCACCTTCACCTCCCAACCACCACCTTCACCTCCCAACCACCACCTTCACCTCTCAACCACCCCCTTCACCTCTCAACCACCACCTTCACCTCTCAACCACCACCTTCACCTCTCAACCACCACCTTCACCTCTCAACCACCACCTTCACCTCCCAACCACTACCTTCACCTCTCAACCACCACCTTCACCTCCCAACCACCACCTTCACCTCTCAACCACCACCTTCACCTCTCAACCACCACCTTCACCTCCCAATCACCACCTTCACCTCCCAACCACCACCTTCACCTCTCAACCACCCCCTTCACCTCTCAACCACCCCCTTCACCTCCCAACCACCACCTTCACCTCTCAACCACCACCTTCACCTCTCAACCACCACCTTCACCTCCCAACCACCACCTTCACCTCCCAACCACCACCTTCACCTCTCAACCACCCCTTTCACCTCTCAACCACCACCTTCACCTCTCAACCACCACCTTCACCTCTCAACCACCCCCTTCACCTCTCAACCACCACCTTCATCTCTCAACCACATTTTAAAATTTCTATTCCAGAAACAACAGAGCAGAACAAAACAGTCACCAAGTTTCCCACCTTTAAAACCAAAGTCCTCCTAACACAGAATGCCCTTCAGAACACTTGCTTGTGTGTGCTAAGCAAGTGCCCTCCCATGGAGCTGTAATATCCTCCTGTGGAGCTGTATCTCCAGGTTTTTTTATACTTTTGATTTTGAGACAGAATCTCACTACACTGCCCAGTCCGAGAATGAACTCACTCCAGCCCAGGAAGGCCTTGAATTTACGATTCTCCTTGAACTTAGAAGTGGCTAAGGTTTCAGAACCTCACCGACATGCATGGCTAAACCACCATGTCATTTTTCAGTGTGTTTCTTTGTTTCGGGTGGCAGGGGATATTTGTGTGTGTGTATGTGTGTATGTGTGTGTGTGTGTGTGTGTGTGTGTGTGTGTGTGTGTGTGCCATGCATGCATATGTGCATGAGTTTGCACATATGTAGGCACAGGTATGAATGTAAGAGTATGTGAACCTGTGCGTACACATGTGGAGAGCAGAGATTGAAGTTGGGTGTCTTCATTTGATTACTCTCCACTATAAATTCAGGCAAGACCTCTCACATGAACTCAGCACTCGCTGATTTGTCTAATCTATCTAGACACTTCATCATCTAGACAAGGGATCCCTTGTCTCTGCTCTCCAAGTTCTAGGATTACCCATAGTCACCATACTGGCCAGCTTTATGAGGGCTCTGAAGACCTGACTTCTGGTCCTCACCTTTGCCTGACAAGCACTTTAGCTGCCATCTTAGTGTCCTATTGCTGTGAAGAAACATCATAACTACAGCAACTATTACAAGAGAAAACATTTAATTGAGCCTGGCCTACAGTTTCAGAGGTTTAGTCCATTATCAATGATGGGAAGCACAGTGTTATGCAGGCAGACATGGTGCTGGAGAAGCAGCTGAGAGTTCTGCATCCAAATCCACAGGCAGCAGGAAGAGAGAGCCACTGGGCCTGGCTTGGCTGGGAAACTTGAAAGCTCACCTCCAATGAAACACTTCCTTCAACAAGGCCACACCCCCTAATCCTTTCAAATAGTGTCACTGGATGGGGACCAAGCATTCAAATACATGAATCTGTGGGACCATTCTCATTCAAACCACCACAGCCATCGAGCCATCTCCCCAGCTCTGGAACCACCTTACTATAGTTTTCCTATGCACAGAAAGTTAGAAGACGGTTGCAACTTTTCCTTACCAAACTTAAAGAAACTTATTTGAAACCAACTTGACCTGATTTGTTACATTTCAAGACTGTTTCCCATCTGAATGTTTAATTTTGCACAAGTGTAACATGAAGTAATTCCAAGACACAATGGGCAAACAAACAGCAACTCCAAGTGTTCTCCCCTCCTCATCTGTGGGAAACAACCAGACACAGTTTACTAACAATAGTGACTGAAAAACAACTTCATCTTGCTCACACACTTGTCATATAAAATTCCATGCATGTCTTTACATCATATTGGAGAGGAAGAAAAGTACAAGTAACCCCCACCCAAATCCTTGATTCCATAAAAGAAAAAAATATTCTATAGAATGTTCAGCAGAGCATCCAAACAGCACCAGCCCATGACCTACTGCTCAGTTGCTCAAGAACAGAACATTAGTGGCAGAGAGATAGCCCAGCTGGTAAAGGTGCTTGTCACTAAGCCATATGAGTTTCATCGTCAGGACCCACATAGTACAAGGAGAAAACTGCCGCCTGCAAATTGTCCTCTAACTTACACACACACACACACACACACACACACACACACACACACACACACACACACAAATGTAACAAAACTGTTTTAAGTAACAAAACATTAGTTTATTTCTGAGAATATATCATAATAGGTATCTAAGAGCAAGGGGTCAAAGAGCTGTATTAATGAGAATTGTCACTGGAAACACTACTGGAAATAACAGTAACAGTAGAAAACTAAGGCTGGGAGAAAACTGGACTCAGAAAGATTTGATTATTTGCCTAAGGGTTCACAGTGAGTTTCTGTCTTCAGAACTGGGGCCAGATAAGATTAATTTGCCCATTAAAAGCGTCTTAAAGAGCTGCATGTGGGACTAAGGAGATGGTTCAGTGGGTAAGCACTTACCAAGCAAGTGTGAGGACAGGAGTTTAGATGTCCAGCATCCACATAGATGCCAGCTGGGCTTGGTAGCCCACCTGTAATCCAGCGCTCTCAGGATGCAGAGACAAGGCATCCCCGGACAAGCTGGCCAGCTAGACTAGCAGAATGTAATCTTCTGGGTTCGTCAGGAGGCCCTGCCTCAGTAAATAAAAATGCAGAGTGTTTGAGGAAGATGCCTGGTGTCAACCTCAGGCCTCCACAGGTTCCTATGCACTCACACAGATGTACATCCATACATTCATAAACACCATACCACATACACACACAAGATAGATAGATAGATAGATAGATGATAGATAGATAGATAGATAGATAGATAGATAGATAGATAGACAGACTGATAGTGTTATGATGCATCCCCAAACAAAGGATGCTTATGCAAAATAAGTAATTTTGAATCTAGCCTAAGCTACATGGGAAAATCAAATCCAGGGACTAGGGGGTGGGCTTTTGTAGAGTTGGACAAAAAACAAAGGGGGAAAAAACTATATCCAAGTATCCTCACTAACAAGATAATAAGATACATGCTAGTCATGAGAGGTTAGCCAAACGACTGTGCGGTGCTTTGGAAATGTATAGACAATGGGGGAGAACTTTTACCAGGTACCTTCTGTACTGAATACATGTTGATGGGACAAAATAACTGATGAAAGCAACTGGTGGGGACTGCTCACACTGCATCTGCAGTCAGGAACAGGGAGAGATGGGTCTTAGTGCACAGCTGCTCACACTGCATCTGCAGTCAGGACTAGAGAGAGATGGGTCTTAGTGCACAGCTCCTCACACTGCATCTGCAGTCAGGAACAGAGAGAGATGGGTCTTAGTGCACAGCTGCTCACACTGCATCTGCAGTCAGGAACAGGGAGAGATGGGTCTTAGTGCACAGCTGCTCACACTGCATCTGCAGTCAGGAACAGAGAGAGAGATGGGTCTTTGTAGCTAGAGTTTTCCTGCCTGGCCCACAGGACAAATCTCTCTCACCCACCAGTCCCACAGTCGCTCAGACCCAACCAAGTAAACACAGAGACTTATATTGGTTACAAACTGTATGGACGTGGCAGGCTTCTTGCTAACTGTTCTTATAGCTTAAATTAATCCATTTCTATTAATCTATACCTTGCCATGTGGCTTGTGGCTTACCGGTACTTTACATCTTCCTTGTCCTGATGGCGGCTGGCAGTGTCTCCCTCACCCAGCTTCCTGTTCTCTCAATTCTCCTCTCTGTTAGTCCCGCCTATACTTCCTGCCTGGCCACTGACCAATCAGTGATTTATTCATTGACCAATCAGCAACACATTTGACATACAGACAATCCCACAGCACTTCCCCTTTTCTTTTCTTAAAAAGGAAGGTTTTAACCTTTACACATCTCTAAAGTCAGCTTGGTATATTTGGGAATGTGGGCGTAGCTTCTCTTACTACTTCCTGCTGGAGGGGGGCGCTGTATCTTCTGGGGAAACAAAGAAAATTTTAAGGATCATGGAGTAGTCCGTGAGGCTGTATCGTCCGAGCCAGTTGCCTTGAAACCATTCTGGATGTTGGATCATCTGGGCCTTGGTGTCACCTTTCAGGGGGTCTTGGCTGGTCAAACCTGATGTATCTTAATCTGGAACAAATCCATAGCCTCTGGCTTTCTGTGGGAACAAAAGCAGAGCCTCCTTTCCAAAGCAACATATCCTTACATCCAAATTTTGAAGTCAAGGTATCTTTAAAATATACATTTTGGCATAACTCAACAGCTTTTGCAATCAAATGTTTTTCTTTAGTTACAAATATCAAAGAGAACATAATCCAGATTCTCTGTGTGGTAGCCATCTTTACGTGGCTTATTTTTTTATATTAGCTTGAGCCTATTGCTTTGAACTGCAGCCTTTTAAGCCTGAAACGGAGCTGGCGCTGCTGGCTCCGCCCACTTCAGCTTCCCAACATGGTGGTGATACGTTTTCCGCCAGCTCTGGGAGCCATCAACTCTCAGAAATAGTGGGTCTATGCTTCTATCAAAGCAGCGTGTAGCCCAGAAACCTCTTTTTTGTTTTGTTTTGTACTAGCAAAGGCTAAATCCACCACACAGCTTAATGTGCCACTTGCAGAGGCCTCATTCCCGCCATACTGCAGGTCGAGCATGCACGCCAGGAACCCGCCATAGTAGCTCAAACACACAGGCTGCCGCTACCTTAAACGAGACAACTAGGAGCTGTTTTTAGCTCTGTTTTAGAATCTTTTTTTCTCAGGTTTTAGGTGGAAACTCTTGCCACCACGTTGGACGCCATTCGTTGCTTGAGTTTTCCTGCCTGGCCCACAGTCAGGACAAATCTCTCTCACCCACCAGTCCCACAGCCGCTCAGACCCAACCAAGTAAACACAGAGACTTATATTGGTTACAAACTGTATGGCCGTGGCAGGCTTCTTGCTAACTGTTCTTATAGCTTAAATTAATCCATTTCTATTAATCTATACCTTGCCACGTGGCTTGTGGCTTACTGGTACTTTACATCTTCCTTGTCCTGATGGCGGCTGGCAGTGTCTCCCTCACCCAGCTTCCTGTTCTCTCAATTCTCCTCTCTGTTAGTCCCGCCTATACTTCCTGCCTGGCCACTGACCAATCAGTGATTTATTCATTGACCAATCAGCAACACATTTGACATACAGACCATCCCACAGCAGGTCTTAGTGCACAGCTGCTCACATTGCATCTGCAGTCAGGAACAAGGAGAGATGGGTCTTAGTGCACAGCTGCCTTCTTCCTTCTCATTCATTGCAAGAACCTAGCCTGGGGAACAATGCCAACCACACTTAGGGTGAGTCTTCCCACCTCAATTAGCCTAGAAGTTTCCCCAAAGGCATGCCAATTAGCACATCTTCTGGATGATTCTAGATCCCATCAAGCTAACCGATCAATACTGACCATCACATCTTCCAAGGGAAAAGGCCAGGCAAGGCACCTCTTGGTCTAGGCTCGGCAGTGTGGCCATGGCTGCAGCTGGGAAGACAGTGTGGGAAGTGAGCCAATGCTGTGATGGACCTTGGTCTGGGCCTCCCATTGCCTAACATCTCACAAAACTTCAGTTTAGATCAAAGCACATCTATGTCCAAATAACTTAGCATAACTATGTTCAGAGCATAACAGAGTAAGTCTTCTTTGTGTATAATATCAAGCTAGGGTCGAGTAATTTCAACAAAGTTTTGTTCCAGTTATAGATAATGGGGTTATTGGAATGGATCAGAGAATAAACATACTTGCCCCCAAGCCTGAGAACCTGTGTTCCCTCCCCAAGAACCAAAAGCTACAAGAAGAGAACCAAATCCTTTAACCTGTCCTCCTCTTTAACATCTATATGCATGGCATGGTGTGAATGCATATGTGTGCACACACACATGCACATACAATAAATAAACAAATAAATGTTTTTAATTTTTTAAAAGATAACACAGAGGGTGTAGAGATGGCTTGTTAATTAGGGGCATTTACTGTTCTTCCAGAGGCCCGTAGTTTGGTTCCCAGAACCATATCATGTGGCTCACAAGCATCTGTAACTCCAGGTCCAAAGAATTCAGTGCCTCTGGCCTCTGTGGGTACCTATATATACATACACAGACACACTCATATATGCATACTTTTAATATTAAATATTATAACATGATTGAATGAAAAGAAAAGACATCATGATTGGGCCAAAAAGTCAGACAACAGATACAGACCCAGAGATTCCAGATAGTGAGATGACTAGGTGCAGAGTGTAAAACAAACACTTCGGTTCAGGAATATCAAAGTCAAGCTTTAAAGTTTCACAGTCACAAAATCTAAAAAGTACCATTACCAATCTGTGTGTGTGTGTGTGTGTGTGTGTGCCTGTCCATGTAGGGGAGTGCAGATCTATGTGTGGCTGGGCATGTGCACATGCATGTGTATAAGCTTGGAGGCAAGAAGACAACCTTGGGTGTCATCATCAATTGCCATCCACCTTGATTTCTGAGACAAAACTTATTCCCAGACATAGAACCTACCAATTCAGGTAGGCTGGCTGATCAGTGAATTGCAGGGATGCTCCTATCTCTGCCTCTCTGGGACTAGGGTCATGCCTGTACCACCATACCTGACTTTTTATGTGGTGCTGAGGATCACACTCAGGTCCTCATGCCCACATGATGAGCATGTTACTGATTGAGCCACCTCCCCAGCCAGATAAAACCAGTTTTCAATATTCAAGTTACAGCTTTAGAAATAAATAACAACTTAAATTGGGACACCAAGGGTTCAGTTTACAACAGATCAGGCGCAAGATTGAGATCATCAAGAATGGAGTAGAGGGTTGCTAAAGGAAGAAAGATTAGGAGAAGAGGAGGGGGGAAAAGGAAAGGAAGAGGGGGAGGAAGAAGGAAGGAAAGGAGGAAGGACAGGAGAAAATACACTTTTCAAAATCAAACTGTTTTAAGGAACAGTAAAGACATAAAGCATCAGCCGGGCGGTGGTGGTACACGCCTTTAATCCCAGCATTCGGGAGGCAGAGCCAGACGGATCTCTGTGAGTTCGAGGCCAGCCTGGTCTGGTCTAGAGTGAGTTCCAGGAAAGGCGCAAAGCTACACAGAGAAACCCTGTCTTGGGAAAAAAAAAAAAAAGACATGAAGCATCAAGTAGACAAATAAATGGCATATAAGAAGGTAGATTTAGGAACTGGGGTGATGGCTCAGAGGTTTAGAGCACAGACTGCTCTTCCAGAGGACGTGGGCTGGATTCCCAGAACCAACATGGTGGCTCACAACTGTCTGTAACTCCAGTTCCAAGAGATCCAATGCCCTCTTCTGGTCTCTGGGGACACTGCATGCACATGGTGCACATACAGACACATATACATACAGTCAAGACACCCATGCACATAAAAATAAAAGAGATTCTCTCTCAATTAAAGACAGAAAGTATATTTGAAAATAACTGTAGCAGGAGTTTCAGCAAAAGTCAATAAGACAAATACATCAGTTAAAAAACAAAAATCACCATGATAAGTATTTAAAAAGTATGCTAGTCTATTATATGTTACCTAACAGGTAATAAAGTTAAAACAAAGTATAATGACACATATTGCAACAACGTTATAATGAAACCCATCACTTTGCATCCAACTTGAAAATTAATTTAAAATGTTAATAATCACAGGTCATAAACTATTGAACATTGAAACCTCTCAGTCAACATCAATACAGTAATAGAATGAATAAAATAAATCATTAAATTGTTAATAAAATGGCTGCATATAAAATATAAGTTGAAAGCAAAGCATGTGTGCAAGTGTATGAGAGGACAAATGGTTTCTGTGACAGCATTCCACAGCCCCACCTACCGCACCAACACACACCAGGCGAAAGTATGACTAATGGCCAAAAGCACTCCCAGCAATGAGTTCTTCAGCTTCCTGGGGTTTGGTTTGGTTTTTATTTTTAGACAGCTTCTAATGGCACAGTTCTGGCTAGGGTGAAACTTAATGTAGACTAGATTGCCTTCAAAATGCTGGTGATCCTCCCGCCTCTGCCTTCCAAGTGCTGGGATCACAGGAATGAACCACCACGTCCCAGCTCCTCTTCTGTGTGAATGTGCATGCTCAAATATGTATGTATGCATGTTGTGCACCAGTACATGTATGGATGTCTCAGTATATGTGTGTGTGCATATATGAGCTTGTATGTGGGAGTGTGTGTGTGTGTGTGTGTGTGTGTGTGTGTGTGTGTGTGTGTGTCTGTGTCTGTGTCTGTGTCTGTGTGTGCAAGTGTTGTTGATCATGAATGTTAAGGTCAGAAGTTGGCACTGGGTGTCTACTATTATACTTTATTTTATTTTTTGTTTTTGTGAAATAAGATCTTTCTACTAGCCCTAGCTGTCCTGGAACCCACTCTGTAGACCAGGCTGAGTTTGATCTCAAGTTCACAGAGATCTACCTGCCTCTGCCACCTGAGTGCTGGGATTAAAGATGTGTGCCACCATGCCTATCTTTTTTAGCTATTTTTTGAGACAAGGTCTCTCACTGGTCCTGTAGCTCACCATTTCTACTAGGCTGGCTGGTTGGCCAGACCCTGGGATCTACCTCTCTCCACCTCCAGCACTGGGCTGCAGGCTCTCACCACCACGACCGGGTGTCCATGGGTGCTGAAGAGCCACACTCAAATCCTTATACTTATGCAACTCTTCTCAGATCCACTCTGCTCCCTACCCATCCATCTGTGTCTTTTTTTTTAAATTGTTTTAAACCCATGAAGTCCAATTTGTGCTGCCCATATATTCTTGGGTGTGTGGCCTTCTACCAGAGGGGTTGACTTACCAGGCTTACACTCCTAAAGAAAACTGACTCACCCTCTTCTAACAGCTATCAGCTGCCAACCAATCCTAGGCTGGGGGTGGGACCTCATGTGCATCTCCCCTCTCCAGGTTGGGATTTGGTCTAGCTTGCACTTGCACAGATCATAGCCACTATGAGTTCGCTGTGTCTGGAGGCTGCTGTTTCCTTGTGTTTCTGTACCGTCTTCCTCCATTATCCCTGAGCTTTCGCAAGAGGGATGACATAGACACCCCATGTAGGGCTGAACCTTTCACAATCTCTCATTCTCTGCTCCTTGGCCAGTTGCGTGTTAATCACCATCTACTGTAAACAGAAGTGTCTCAGAGAAAGCTGAAATGTGCATTAATGATTTCTAATGATAAGTCCTTAGGAATCTGTTTAGTGCTGTGTCTATTTGAGATAGTTCATTCCAGTGTGAAGTGCTTTGGTTTAGAATTTCAGAAGTGGTACAAACACTTGAATTTAGGGATTTAAAGGTCCAGGCTTTCTCTAACCACCATCTTCTAAAATTCATACATTTTGCTACAAAGTTGCTTGTAAGAATCTCATATTATTCTCTTTTTGCTCCAGAATAGGGGATGAACTCAAAACAAAATTTTTAACTACTAAGCCAAATCACTAGTGAGAATACATATTCCCACTATTCACAGTCCTATTATTCATTCCATGATTAGACAAGACAGAAATGGGCCAGAGAAACAATTCAGTGGTTAAGAGTCCTTGCTGCTCTTCCAGAGGATCTGGGTTTGGTTCTCAGCCCCCACACAAAAAGACTCACCAACCTCCTGTAACTCCAGCTCCAGGAATTCTGAAGCCCTCCTCTGGCCTCTGTGGGCACCCACATTCCTCTCTAAATAATAAATAAATAAATAAATAAATCTTTAAAAATGAAGTGAGGCCGGGTGGTGGTGGTAGTGGTACACGCCTTTAACCCCAGCACTCGGGGGGGGGGGGGAGGCAGAGGCAGAAGAATCTCTGTGAGTTCGAGCCCAGACTGGTCTCCAGAGCGAGATCCAGCACAGGCACCAAAACTTCACAGAAAAACCTTGTCTCGGAAAAAAAAAAGTGACACCAACAAAAAAAACAAAAACAAAAACAGGATGAGAAATGCCTTCTGTGCCATGTCTAAATAGCTGAAAGTTTATTCAGGAGACCACCAGGACATTCTAAGCAGAGAAGATAAAAACAGGGAAATAAAATAGATGGGAAAACTGATGCCCAGAGGCACTAACTACCTTGCCCATGTCACACAGAAATCAAGTGGTAAAAGTAATAATCAGGCCCAGGCAATGTGGTTGCAATGCTGTGCATAAACCACCACTTACAACTACTCCCGAGATAATAAAAAACAAGAAAGAAAAGAAGACTCCTAAAACACAGGCAGATTGCTAACAAAAGATCTACATTAATTGACCACCCACCCTTTCTTACCCAAAGCAATTGTGCTCATTTCCATTAACAGCCCTGTGTCAACCTGGGAACAGCACCTGATGAAACCCTTGTCTTCTTTTCCTCCTTCACCGGAGATTAGAGTCATTAAATCCCAGAGACAATGATGGCTTAATTAAAAGGCCATTGTGGTACAGGAGTGTTTCATCTGGGAGAGCTAAACCCTGCTCATTAACACCCCAGGAGGGGCCAGCCAGGTGACCACTGATGGATATTGGAAGAATGTCCCTGTTGGAGGCTGTAATTCTTGGAATTGAAAATGTGTGCTAAACCTCCACACACCAGCAGCTGAAGCACCAGGGAGCTATTGTCGGAGGCAGCAGCACAGCAATGCAGACCCCATGTTTTCTAGAAAGCTGGTAACATTTCTGCAATGGAGAACCACTAGAGCAAGACACAAACAGGAAGAAACCCTATGAAGCTGGGTTGGGGGCCGCTTGGGTCACAGTCACCTCCAGCCACCTCTCTCCACCCACACAGCTAATTAATCCCACTGCAGCAGGGGAAATGGAAGGTACTCTACTAAGAGATTCTGTCAGTCCTTAATTCTCCCTTCACTGAAGTTTGCTAAACACTCAGGCAGTCAGTGGCTGCAGGTGCCGCCTCCCATAGGATGGACCCACACTAACCTTTGCTCGTTCTCTTTCCACCTGGGAATCAGCGACAACACTGTGTGGGCTACTCATCAAATACACATGAAACCTTTAAGAGGGGGCCCCACAGTGCCTGGTGGGACTGAATCCTCCCCAGGACCCTAGCCATGCTACTGCCTATTGGTGGCATTGGTAACACTTCTGAAAAATCTTTTGCTCCAAAGGGCAATTTGCATCAGTGTCCTGAAACTATAAGACCATGCACTAGGCATAGTTAGTTGAAGAGTGAACTCCTAAGCACGCTGAATCAAAAGTTGTAACTGAAAAGAGAGTAAACACATTTTTTGTGTGTGTACTTAGCCCAAGTTTCAGATCATATGTGAAAAGGAAAGAAAAAAATAAGAAAGAAAGAAAGAAAGAAAGAAAGAAAGAAAGAAAGAAAGAAAGAAAGAAAGAAAGAAAAAGAAAGAAAGAAAGAAAGAAAGAAAGAAATTGACGGGCAAAAATGCCTCTGGGCATGCTCAGCTTGCACCAGAAAGATTTAGCTGAAAGGAAAGGAAGGGGTACGTTGAAGGGGCATTAACACAGGAGTCTGTGTCCCCCCTCCAGGGCCCCTGCCTCATTTGTCCTCTAAGAGAAGCAGGTGGGGTCAGAGCAAATCACACCAAATTAAAAAGGGCACCTACCGCAGAGGAGCCCTGCCCAGAGCAGAAGCTGCAGGAACATTTTTATCCAAATACCTTGGTGAACATGGTAAAGGATCAGACAGCACAAAGAAGAGGCATTGACTTCACCTGGGAAAGCCAGGATGACAGGCACAGCCCTGGAAGTGAGTGTGGCCCCATCTGCCTCAGAGTGAAGCTATGAAGATCATAGCACCCCTGAGAAATCACCAACAGTGCAAAGCTGGTCCTGTAGGTGGGCATTGTTGTCATGTTTTGCTCCTCTCGATGTGGCACAATCAAATGGTTTAGAGCTCAAAATAATGGACGTTATGAGGGCCTAAGCTCCCGGTATGAAAGAGAAAATACGCTGGAAGGAACGCTCTCCTAATCTTCAAAGCAGAACCTAAACTAATGCCAGCTCTCTGGATTCTGGATCATTTATACGTTTATTAGCATCTCAGGAGAAGGGCTTAAGAGTCAGAATCATACAGTGTGATCTAAGTTTATGTATATGTTCTTTCAGTCAACACGAGGAAGTGGATGAGCAGAAGACAGTGAAGACTAGTAAGAGATAAATGAAGCAAAGCATCAGTGCACAATTTATCTTGACTTTTGTGTACCCATTTCCTCCGAATACTGTCTCTCCTGGAGGCAGGAAAGAGACTTGTAAAACTCAAGAAGTAAGCCGAACATACAAGGCACAGGAAGTAAACAAAACTTACAAGACTTAGAAGACTCCTAAAACTCACAGGCTTCACAAGGCCTGGGCTCAAGATTATAAAAGCAGTCTTAAAAATCACTGGAGAGAGGAGACTCTAGTGGATCTGCCTATAAGTCCCCAAAAGGAACTCTTTGTATGCAGCTTTTGTGAGTTGTCACCCATGCTAGGATCGGCCTTTCTCTGACTCCCTTGCCTTTGAGTCACCCTTGCTCCTTTAAGTAACCCCAATAGCTCATTGATACACCAAGCTAGACCTGAGTGTAATCATTTCTTTGATCTGTCTTCAGTGCCTGAGTGAGGTGAATAGATGTTTGTTCCATACCCCTAGGGAAAAGGCACATAGCACTGATACACAAGACAGTGTGGAAATGACCATATGGTACAGAGACCTGTACAGCAATACAATGCCTTGAGAGAAAGAGGGGATAGGACTCTACCATTCATGGGCTTAATTTCCAGCCTTAATTTAACAATTCATTTCTTTAGCAAATGTGTACTAAGCAGTTGCTGAATGAAAGTAACTCCTAGAGTTAGCACTAAGACTAACAAATGATCAAAGATGTGAAAATAAGCAATTTTGTTGTGCCCAGTCCTAAATGAGATGTCTATACCCCACCCTTATCCTACACGGCTTAGGGAACATTGTAGAGGAGGGTACGGAAAGATTGTGAGAGCTGGAGAACTCAGAGCAGCTGTGGTTGCCTCCAGAAGACCAGGCCAGCTAACACTCCAGCATGGATGGAGGTTAGACTCATGAGTCCCCATCCTTAACTAAGGAGTTATTGAGAGTGAAGGCTTCTGGGGGAGGGAGAGTCCACTTCTTTCAGTGATGTGGCCCATGATACAATGTTCATTCTCCAGTGAATGACACTATACCTGTGCACATATAGGCAACACTAACAACTCAGTGGGGTTATTTTTTATTATTAAATGCATCCCGTGATAATTTTATATCTCTAGATAGAACACATTTTAGTTACTCTCACTCCTTTGCCATCTCAGTGTCTTTTCTTAGAAAAGGGTATGGATGTTGGAAAGGAGTTCTGAAAGTAGTTGAAAGAGTAAGGAGTTGATATGACCTAAACATACATTGTATAGATGTATGAAATTATCAAGGAACAAATACAAAATAAATAATAAAATGTGTGGTAATAGTGTACTAAATTATAATATGCCTCAGTTTTTCCATTAATCAAAATAAGGACAATAGTACCTACTTTTTAGGCTGTGAGAATTTAAATAAAATGCAAAGTCTATAACCCATCACACATGCTTGATAAATAATGGCAGATTTTGTAAGTTCAACTACAGGTCAGTGCATGTATAGCTGATGTTCTCATTGCTGTGACCAAATACCTGACAAGAATCAGTTAAAGAAGGAAGAATTTATGCTGATTACAGTTCAAGTGGATCATTCCATCATGGTGGGGAAGGCAAGGAACAGGAGCAGGAGGGAGCCAGTCATTCTGCATCTTCATTCAAGAAGAGAAGAGTTAACAGGAATGGGATCAGACTACAAACCCTTAAGGTCACCACCATAATCCACTACTAAGCAAGGTACCATCTCTTGAAGTTCCCACAATATTCCCAAACAGCACATCAAGTATACAAATATATGAGCCTACTGGGGACATTTCACATTCAAACCTCAACAGAGTACATATGAGAATAAATGCTCAGGTAGAGATAGATTCCTACAAATCAGAAGCTATTCTGTAACAAAGAGAATCAAGGCAAGGCACTCCCCACTACTCTGCCTTCACAAGCTCTCCATTTATCCAGATCACAATGCCTACAGCAAGGGTCTTCAAAATCATATAGTGTGATCTTCTCATGCTATGGGAGCCCTGTACACAGCAGGCAGAATCACAAAGCTGTTTGTTACTCAGAGCCATCCACATTGGAAACCATCTGGTGTTGTCTAGGTGAGCAGAACCCTCTTGGCATACAGCCACTGCCCTTACCTGGGTTAAGAGCTCTCAACCTGTTAATAATGTGGGAAGAGCAATCAGAATGTTTAAAGAGTTAAAAAAGAAAAGATTATCAGGAGAGCTAGGGAGACAGCCCAGTCAGTGAGTGCTTGCTTATCATCTCAACGGTGAGGAAACAGAAACAGGCAAATCCCTACTGCTGCCTGGCCAGTAAGTGTGGTCTACCCAGAAGGTCCAGGCTACTGAAAGACTATCTCAAAAAACAAGGTGAGTAGAATCTGAGGAATGACACTCAAGGTTGTCTTCTGGCCTGTACATGTACATAGACACATGTGCATGCATACCCACAGACACATACATAGGAACATGCATATACATGCACATAAACATATACACATAAAAGAAAGACTTGTTCCCAGGAAATATCCAGACATGAAAGGCCCACAGTGAGCATTATTTTCTTGGGGTAAAAGCCCAGATTAAAAGGAACACTTTACTTTTGTCTCAGAAAGGACAAGTGATGAATGTCCTACACACAGAAGAAAAGGTTGCCAAGGGAGGGATGGTGCTTCTCGGCATTTCAGGACACCTAGGAGTATAAAGTGGTTCATCTGAAATATAAGAGCCAGCCACTTGGAATGTCAAAAGTTTGGCTTATAAATGAATGAGGAAAAGAAAGGTGTCCCCAGGAGGGAAGAAACATTCAAATAGAACTACAGACTTTCAAAGCAGGAAGGGACATTGGCAATCAATCATGTGCCAATAACTGAGCAGCAGAGAAAGGCCAGGGATGTAAAGTAACTTAACCAGAGAAATCCAACACAGAAGACAATGCCTTAGCTTGTGTTTCCCAGAAAACAGGCAAAAGTGTAGTGCAAATGTGGGGGGGAGGGGGGAGGAGGGAGGAAGACAGAGAGAGAGAGAGAGAGAGAGAGAGAAGAGAGTGTGTGTTTTCAGTATGCAGGTGATTTATGTAGCCAGTGATGACAAGAGGCAAGATCTGATGCAATATGGTATTTGGGAAAACCTGAATTCATGTTTGAGGGTCATGATCACTTGTATTTGGCTCCAGAGTAAACTATCTCTTATTCTCTTTGAGGTGAGAGCTGTATTTTTGTGTAGACACTTCTATGCACACTGGCTGAGCATATTTCTGAGGCTCTACTACTGAAAGATCCTCAGGTCCCAAAAGTCAAGTTGGAGATGTACAGTTGAACATGGATACTGTCCACAGAGAGGAATCCAAAGCCTGCAGATATTGTCTGCTAAACCCTGGCTGAACCTGGTGCTAGCATCAAAATTAGGGCATTGAAGTGTGTTTCACAGATGAAAGACATTCAATTGGATCCTCTACGCTAAAGTATATTTTGAGGTGCACGGGGTAAAACAATGCCCCAGTTTCTGAAACATTTATCTAACCACAGGCTTAAGACACTGACCAGCATCTCATTTACCTGTTTATTGTCTTGAAGGCCAAAAACGTAGGGCTTCAACTCTACCCCAGGTTGCAAGGGATCTTTGAAGGAAGAGGGGTGTGTGTGTGTGTGTGTGTGTGTGTGTGTGTGTGTATGTGTGTGTGTGTGTGTGTGTGTGTGTGTGTGTACTGGGATTTTGGAGGGGTGTTTTTTTGTATTTTATTCATTCTTTGACAGTTTCATATATGTATATAATGAATTAGTTTTAGTTATTTTTACTCCCATTATTCTCTCTTATCCCCCTGCCCTCTTCCACTGAAATCCCTTTTCTTCCTGAAAAGTACCTTCCTACTGCTATTTTTATGGTTATTACATGAGTGACCCACTGAGTTTTTTTGACTTCATGTGCTTGAGTAAGAAGTTATTTCCTGGGGTCTGGTTAACTTACCAGCAGTTATACCACAGAAGAAAATGACTCTCCCTCCACCAGCAGTCATTAACTGTCCACAGTTACTCAGGTAAGGGATGGAATGGGGCCTCACAAGTCCCTCCCCAATCCATGATGAAATGTTGATGGGCCTAGTCAGGTGCTAACCAGGCACAGCTGTATCAAGTTCTTGAGTGCAATGTCACATCATGTCCAGAAGACCTTTTTTGACACAAAACTCCTCACCATCTTCCAGCTCTAAAGTTCTTCATGCCCTGTCCTCTGAAATATTCCCTGAGCCTTGATGGGGATAATACAGATATTCCATTTAGGGCCAAGAAGTCCACCATTGCTTATTCCTGTGATTTTGACAAGTTCTGAGTCTCTGCACTAACCACTGCACACAGCAATAAGAAGCATCTCTGATCAAGGCTAAGAGCAATGCTAATCCATGGTACAAACATGTGTGTACAAAGCAATTTGACAACATGTCCACTTAGCAAAACAGCAGTATTTTGAACCTCTCTGAGGTCTAAGACCTGTGTAGCCATGGGATCTTGACTAAATTTATACTATCAGGCCCATGTTCCCTCCTATGAGCAGGCCCCAGATCAAATCAGAAAGATCATAATAATCTCACCACTATTGCATCAGAGAACACATCTTGTCTAGCAAGTAAGTGTTGTAGCTACTGGTATGACAGGGCAAGACAGTGCAGCCATGACTCCATCTTGTAGTCTTCCTGAGGTCATTTCAGGTTTAACTAGAATTTGATCACCTTGATGGAGATCCCATGGAAAGTTATCCAACGCTAGACTCGGAACCCAACCAAGGTCAAGATGCCCCAGCTGACTTATCCTAATTCCTAATAAACTGCCTGCTTATGCACAACCCCCTCCATCTAACAGCTTATCTCAGCTTCCGTTAAACTTCTGGCTCCTATGAAGCCTTCCTGTAGCCACTGAGTGAGATGCCAGGATATGGTTTTGCCTTCAAAATCCCTGTGCTTTGGACAAATTGGGCCTACACTTAGGTCCAAATGCCTGAGTGCTGTGAGATGTTCTGTATGGCAAATGTGTTGCTGATTGGTCAATAAATAAAACACTGATTGGCCATTGGCTAGGCAGGAAGTATAGGCAGGACAAGGAGGAGAATAAAGCTGGGAAGTGGAAGGCTGAGTCAGAGAGACACTGCCAGCCGCCAAGATGACAAACAGCATGTGAAGATGCTGGTAAACCACGAGCCATGTGGCAAGGTATAGATTAATGGAAATGGATTAATTTTTTTTTTTTTTTTTTGGTTTTTCGAGACGGGGTTTCTCTGTGTAGCTTTGCGCCTTTCCTGGAACTCACTTGGTAGCCCAGGCTGGCCTCGAATTCACAGAGATCTGCCTGGCTCTGCCTCCCAGGTGCTGGGATTAAAGGTGTGCGCCACCACTGCCCAGCGGAAATGGATTAATTTAAGCTGTAAGAACAGTTAGCTAGAAGCCTGCCACGGCCATACAGTTTGTAACCAATATAAGTCTCTGTGTTTACTTGGTTGGGTCTGAGTGGCTATGGGACTGGCAGGTGAGAGAGATTTGTCCTGACTGTGGGCCAGGCAGGAAAACGCTACCTACACCTGAGTGTGGTCCCAGCCAGCTGGAATAAAGCCTTTCAATTGACTATAAACTATGTCTGAGTGGTCTCCCTGTGAGAGTGGTGGGTTCCTGTGACAGTGGGACAAGGCTTTATGGCTTTTCTCTACTAAAGACTGAAGAACACATTCCAGAACCATGAAAGCTCACCAGCAGGGAGGGAGCTTCCAGCTCAGTTCTAGCTTGATTCCTCTGTATTCTGTACCCAAAGGGCATGATGGTATCTTCAGAAACAGGGTCTTCCCATCAATGTCAGATGGGAAGCCAAGAGCAATGTCCATAGCCTGCATTGTTTGGGGGACTCTGAGGGCTCCCTAATGAACAAGTTTTAGCACTGGAGGTATCAGGTAAATAGCCTATGGTTTCTGAGAGGAGCAGTGTCACCTGTGCAGGATATCTCCATTCAACCTTTTGTATTAATTATGTTTTAATGAGCTTACAAAGCAGATGGTTTCCAATGTTTCTTCCATACATCCTTAGTTTGAGTTATCCCCATCCCCATCCTCTACCCTGCCCTCCACCTTGCTTTTTTGAGACATGGTCTCTCACTGGTCTGGAACTTGCCAAGTAGACTAGGCTACCAAGTAGACTAGTCCCAGGGATTCTTCTGTCCCAGCTTCCCCAGTACTGGGGTTACAAGCACATGTACACCCAGCTTTTCTGCTTGTGTTCTGGGGGCTTTTAACTCAGATCCTCATGCTCAAAAGGTAAGCATGTGACTGACTGAGCTATCTTCCTAGGGCCCAGAGGGGAATTTTAAATGCTGATGCTAACAAGGAGCTGAGCTCCTTGACATAGCAGACAATACCGTGTCCTAGCAATATGTTGAGATGGAAATCTTTTACAGCTAAAGCACCCTTAAGCTGCCTTTAATATCAATATGTAGTAAAGGTCTGAAAGAAAACGTGTCAACTTTAAAGGAACATTTAAGCAGCAGACCTCAAGAGTCCAGAATCAATGCTGTCACCTTCCTGCTAGGCTGTTTCCACATTCCTACAGGAAGCTCCATTGGCAAATTAGGCACAGGACCGCTGAACTGTCTGGGAATGTCAAAAAAGTGGCAGGTGATAGCCAAAATGTGTCATTGTCTTTTGCAACCAGATATATTAATAACCCAGGGGACCCTGGCGATCAATTTCACTGTTCTAGGCAGGCTGCCTGTGCAATGTCATGCTTCTCAGATGGAGATGGGCAGCCTCCTAAGGCAGGCAGCTGGGTACCAGACATATTGAAAAATCACTCCATAAATAGGCATCTATTCCAGGAGCATCCATTCTGTTGTAAGGTATCAGGGGGATCTATGTGAAAAGAGGTGGAAGAGAATGCCAAGTTGATATTAATTTTTTAAGATAAAAGCTATAACTTTGAGGGCTTTCCATACTGGGATGGGCAATTCAGGTAGTAGCCACTGGACCTCCCAAGGCTATGAAGCAATTCACTCTCTTATACCCGGAGGGTCATTTTGAGGGAAAGGGTTTATATGTGTCAGTGAAAGAAGAGTTCTTTGCAGTCAGATGGACCTGGTCTCAGACCAGTCTCCCCAGTAGAGTTGCTGTGAATGGGTCCTATTTCTGAGCCTCAGTTTCCTAGTTAGTTGGTTTGAAGGCAGATTCGTGAACTCACACATGTTTTCATTCACTGGAACAGATACATGAGAAAACAAACAGAAGGCAGATTTCTTTTGGCTCATGGTTTCAGTCCATGGTCATGTGACTCATTGTATTAGGCCTGAAGCAAGGTAGCACATCTTGGAAGTAGGAGTGTTTGACAGACTGCTCTCCTCATAAAGCAGGAAGCAGGCAGCATCATGAACCTGCCCCAGAGAAATACTTTCAGTGATGCACTTCTTGAACCCATGCCCCAGCTCTTAGTAACCCACTCAGCAAGACCTCCTCAGAAGATTAACCCATTGATGAGGTCAGTGCCTTTGCTTGTGTTAACTTGACCCAAGCTAGAGTCATTTGGGAAGAGGGAACCACAAATGAGAAAATGTCCCCATTACAGTGCCTATGAGCAAGCCCGAGTGTGTTTTCTTGATTGGTGATTGATGTGGGAGGGACTAGCTCATGGTGAGCAGTGCCATCCCTGGCCAGTGGTACTGGGTACTGTAGGAGAGCAAGCTGAGTAAGCCAGGATGGGCAAGCCAGTGAGCAGTGTTCCTCCATGGCTTCTGCGTCTGTTCTTGCCTTGAACTCCCGCCCTGACTTCCCTCAGAAATGGACTGTGACCTGAGAGTTGTAAAGTGGAATAAACCCTTTCCTGTCATGGTAGTTTATCACAGCTATCACATTTAGAAACCCTAACTAAGACAGCACCCAGATGGAGACCACAGCTATAACATATGAGCCACTTGGAGACATGCAAGCCATGACAGTATTTAACTATGCCTGATTCATAGTTGGATTATTGGGAGAGTTAACTGGGCTAGTATCACAGAATGTGTAGTGTGGAATTGATATATAAGGAGCAGTTGCCTCCATCCCCATTCATATAAGACAGTCACAAATGAGGACACAGACAAGTTCAGAAAGGGGCTTAAGAAGAACCATGAGAGATGTGAACTATTGACAAAGATGGTAGCTAGGAGTCAGGGCGATAGCTCAATCAGTAAAGTGCTTGGTGTGCAAGCATGAGGACCTAAGTTTGATGCCCACAACCCATGCAGCCAAAGCCAGGTGTGGCAGCCCAGGCTCATAATACCAATGCTGGGGAGGTAGAGACAGGCAGATCCATGTTCACTGGCTAGGCAGCCTAACTGAACTAGTGAGCTCCGGGTTCAGTGACTCTGTCTCAAAAAGTAAGATGGACAGTGCCTTAGGACTGACACCCAAGGTTGATATCTGATCTACACATACAGACATATACACATATATGAACACATGTGCACACATACAAACACACATGAATACGTTAAATAACCAAGTGTGGTAATTATGAATGGCTCAGGTCATCCCCTACCCACTTTCCACATATCCATCCACACTGTATGACGTCAGTGCTCACCTCCTTGGATTCCACAAACGACCACATGATTAGCTCTAACATAAAGGATGAAGGTCAAGATGGTGTAAAAGGGTCAATGGACTGCACCTGGCCTGTTTAAGCTCTGCTATCACCTTGAAAAGGATGTAGTCAGGCTAACCTGTGGGAGACACACACAGGCTCAGGGACATGTCTTCCCATTTGTTCTAACCAGAGCCAGGCCACAAGAGTCTATACTCAGCCAGTGCCTACCATGTAGGGGACCCAAACCCTGAGCCCTGACACCAGAACAAGCACCAGGTGAAGGAAACAATATTTTGTTGTTGTTGAAAGTCACTTAGACATTCTTAACTATTTGTTACACACCAGTACTGGGGAATGGGAGGTGACCCATTTCCATGGCCTGCCCTGTGCCCTCCAAACTTACTGCAGAAGCCCTAATCCCCAGAAATTTACAATGTGACATTAATGGGAGACAGGGCCTTCACAGAGGTGATTACATTCAAATGAGGCCATTAGGGTGGGCCCAGACCCAACCTGACTAAGGCAGGCAGTTTTCATGGATAACTTAGATACTGGGATTTCCTCACCACCAACCACCAACCTACTTCATACGCACACAACCTCTCTTCAAACACAGAAACCGGATGTTCCAACATTTAGTTCATTAACAACCTTCACACTCGCAGGCATGAGAAAGCACACCTGAATATACATGTGTGCACATTCATTACCACACACACACAAATAAATAACTAAAATAGGAATAGGCAAGTGGTAATTTCTCCAGGTGGTTTGCAATAGGCAGTTGAAAACCATGTGGGTGAATTTTTGTACTCTGTTATAATAAGAACTCACTAGTCTTCCTTCCACTTTAATTGATCTTTTGCCCTTGCATAATTTTCTTGTGTGTGATATTTAGAAAATATTGACTCATTATACTGTAGAGCTCTTCCAAGTATACATACATTCCATGCTAGTGTTTGTGTGTGTGTGTGTGTGTGTGTGTGTGTGTGTGTGTGTGTGTGTGTGTGTGCATGTGTATGTGGGTAGATGTGTGTGGATATGTGTGAGGGGGTATGTGTACATGGAGAGTACGTACACATGTACCCATGAGTACCTGTGCTGAGGCCAAGGGAAGACATGGTATGTCCTACTCTACCGCTCTCTGCCTTATTCACTTGAAGCAGAGACTCGCTGAGCCTTAAACTTAGCTGGAGCCAGCAAGCCAGGCAGCCTCCTGCCCCTGCCCCTCGCAGCACTGTGGTTTCCTTACACCCAGCCAGGCTGGGCTTCAGACTCCCCATGCTCAGACAGCAAGACCTCTTGACCACTGAGCATCCTACTTCCATTCTACTTGATCTTTATAGTATTGACATCGCCATTTTGTCAGTAAAAGTGTTTATCTTCCTTTGCACACAATCTGTGGCATCAACTGCTTTGGTGTCTTGCCTCAATTTGTGCTGAAGTATAAGCAGTTTTACTTATAATTTTGCTTCCATGTGAAAATGTCAACAGCATAAAAATGAAAGCAACATCTTTCTGTTATTATGAAAGTGGGTTTATGCTCACAGTCCTCCCAAAAGGGTTTTAGGATTCCCTAATGTCTTCAACCTTTCCTTTGAAAACCATTGTGCCAGATAATGATGAAAATATCCATAGTTATATCCTCACTTGTTTGCAGATTTTCAATCATTTTCCTTAGTATTTCTTTCACACAAATACACAGGATCACTCAAACCACATTGGGAGCAGAGGAGAAAGAAGAAAGGGAGGTCGGCTAGACAGGGCCTTTGTGACTGTCACTCCTTAGCGCATCATGCATGAGTCACACCACTCCCAGGAAGGGGGGTGTCCCCCAACTCTGCTCTCCAGAACAGAATGTATAATCAAAACTGACTATAAGTCAGGAAGCCTCCCTGAAAGGAGGCTGCTGCTTCTGAGTAGCTTACAGTCTTCGCGTCATCACCAAATGCCTTCTTACCGTTCATCAACGAAGTTAATTACCAGATAATCACTACCCCTTGAGCTGTATACTACTCCAAACTCTCAGCAGATGAATTCATTTTTTAAAGCCAGCTCTTTAGAATGTGTGTGAACATGGGCTTTTGTCTCACAGGAGCAAGATTTCAAGGCACGAACCTTTGAGCAACACCTGCAAACCATATATACACCCCAACAGAGGCTAATAAGACCTTGAATGATTCAGCAAACCTTAGACAGTCAGTCTTGTGCATGGATGTTCCTGGATGTGGGAAACTAAGAAAACTAGGATTTCCAGAGCCCATGAGAGCTCATGTTTAAAAGGTCAAATACAGCCACCCTGGTTGGCATGCTTCTGGGTGCTATTGACTTACTCAGTTTAACATGACCACCACACTTTTCTATCAAATGTAGTTGAGTTTTTCCTTGGGCCACCTAAGCATATTCAAACATACTGTATCAGTTTAGAGGTTTTCTTTGTCTGGATCTGGCTTTTTGCACAGCTGGACTACTGCCACAGGGCTCTGGCAACTGGCCCCACCCCTCTAGGTCCCCTGAGAATGGGAGCCATGTTTACCACCCAGCTGTGAGAAGTTGCTGAGCCCACTTTCCAGAGCCCCCATGAGTGGAGAGGCCCAGATGGCAACTGTGGTGGCACCAGCTGGCATGACTTCTCTGTTGGTATGGTCCGAGTCCCATGTTGGGTGCCATATGTAGTCAGACTTTTCTTTGGACTGCCAGCTTACAAATAACAACATGGAGACTTATTATTAATTATGAAACCTTGGCCATTAGCTTAGGCTTGTCCCACTAGCTCTTGTAACTTAAATTAACCCATATTTTTATTAATTTATATTCTACCACATGGCTTTTATCTCTCTGTCATTCTGTGTGTCCAACTCATTCTACATCTTGATGGCATCTCTCCTCTTCCTCTCTCTGCCAGGAGGTCCCACCTATCTCTCCTGCCTAGCTATTGGCCATTAAGGTTTTTACTACACCAATCCCAGCAACACATCTTCACACAGTGTATAAATATTCTGCAACAATCAAGTTCTGAAAGAAAAGCTGTTAGGGCTCAAGCAAGAAGAGAAGCACAGGCCAAGCAACATCAAATATGAAGGAGTCAGGGAGTCCAAGAAGTGAAATACAGGTTGCTGTGAGCCAAGATATCACAGAGGACATAATCCAGCCCAAGACAAAATGAATATGATTCATGTCAGTGAGAGGGAAAGAAAGCCCACAAGGGCTCCAATGGGCAGGGGATGGAAATGAGAAGAGTTCAACTTCGCAGGGTCTGAGTTTCATTTCTATTGCTATGATGAAACACACTAAACAAATTTGATGAAACAAATTATCTATAAAAGCTTTATTTTAGCCAGGCGGTGGTGGTGCATGCCTTTAATCCCAGCAATTGGGAGGCAGAGGAAGGCAGATCTCTGTGAGTTCAAGGCCAGCCTGGGCTACAGTGTGAGTTCCAGAAAAGGCACAAAGCTACACAGAGAAACCTTGTCTCGAAAAAACTAAAAAAAAAAAAAAAGTTTATTTTAGCTAGCTTAGAGTTTCAGATTGTAGTCCCTCATAATAGGAAAGACACAAGTCACATTGTAGCCAGAGTCAAGACACAGAAGGCAAAGAATTCCTTCCTTCCTTCCTTCATTCATTCATTCATTTATGCCTGTGATCACATGCCTTGTCCATTTTTATACAGCTCAAGATCCCCTATATAGGGAATGGTGCCACCAACAGTGGATGAGTCTTCCTGTTTTTTTTTTTTTTTTTTTTTTTTTTTGGTTTTTCGAGACAGGGTTTCTCTGTGTAGCTTTGTGCCTTTCCTGGAACTCACTTGGTAGCCCAGGCTGGCCTGAGTCTTCCTGTTTTAACTAATACAATCCAGACAATCTCCCACAGATGTGCTCAAAAGTCCTTCTCCCAGGTGAGTCTAGGTTTTATCAAGTTAACGATTAGCACTTACCATCACATCAGAAAAACATAAATCAATACTACATTGAAGTTCCATCTCACCACAAAGTGACAGGCAATACGAAAACATGTAACAACAAATGCTGGAGAGAATATGGACAGAACTCTAACCCTTACACCCTGACAGTGGGGATGTGACCTAGTCCAGTCACTACAGACATTAATGTGGAGATTTCTCAAAAAAATAAAACTAGATATTCACTATGACACAGCTGTTCCTGTTCTGGGACTCCAAGTCAACACATCACAGAGATGCTTGCCCATCAGTGTTTCTTGCAGCACTGTTCATAGTCAAAAGATTGGGTAAGTTAAATGTGGTGCACACAAAATGGAATGTCTTCAGCCATAAAGAACAAAGATATTTCATTTTAAAAAATGAATACAACTGAAGATAATCACATTAAGCAAATTAAGCCAGTCTCAGAAAGATAAATATTGCATGTTTTCTCATTTGTGGTCTCTAGATTATATAGATACATAAAATTATATATGGGCGTATGACATACAATTAGAAATAAACTGTCCAGGGAAATGGAGGAGACTATGGGAAGGGAGAAAGGATAAGAAAGGGGGGGTGTTATAAAGCAATGAGGAGAATGTGTTCAATGTACAGCATATCCATGGATAAGACACAAAGAATAAATAAAAATAAATAATAAGCAGGACAAAAAAATCCAAAAGAAGAAATACAAATACACAAATACATAAGGAACCAAGTTGACATTACTAATCACCTGAGAAGGGCAAAATAAAACAGTAGCATGGGATGTTTTAACTCAAAAGTAAAATCAGACATTGGTTTTTCCATGATGACATCCTGTGTACCAAGGACACAGGGAAATGGGTGCTCAGATATGCTGTTGAGCAACCATGCAACAGTACCCATGGAGCATACTTCTGCAATGTGTATTGAGGGAGGTAACTCTGGACACCACAAATGGTCCACAGTATTCACGGGAGATTGGGTCTAAGACTCACCTCTTTGGCTGTTCAAGTCCTTAGCATAATAGGGCAAGATTTGTATATAATCTACATATATCTTCCTTATACTTTAAATCCCTTCTAGAATACTTACAATACTCGATACAGTGTGAGAATAATCATGAGGAAACATACCTATACATGTTCAGTTCAGGCACAATTTTTCCAGGTGTGTTCCATCCATAGTTGGTTTAAGATGAAGATGCAGAAGCCCTGGATGCAGAAGACACCTGTAATTCTTCTAGAAATGTGTCCTACGGAGATAATTAGTGATGCAGCATTTAGCCTCACAAATGGTTGCTACAGTACTGCGTTGTTGTTGCTGTGGGTTTATAATAAAAGTTGGAAATAACCTAAATCTCCAAAAGTGGTTAATAAATTATGTATACGACATGCATTTGTGCAAGCACTAAATGCACTGTAAAATACATTTACTAACATAGGAAGATATGTTACAATATGTTAAGTACAAAAAAAGAAATGATTATAGGGGCCGGGGAGATGATCAACAAGAAGATCACTTACTGCTCTTGTGGAAGACCTGAGCTCTGTCCCCAGGACCCACATCACAGTCACAACCATCTGAACCTGCATTTCTAGGGGGTATGATCCCTTCCTCTGGCCCCCAAGGGCATATGGTGCTCATATATAATACATGTCAGCAAACAGTCATACACATAAAAGTAAAAGAAATAAGTCCTTAAAAAAAAACTAGACTGTGTGGGGGCTAGATAAATAGCTCTTTCAGTAAAGTATCTGCCACACAAATATGAGTTCAAGGACCCACACAGAGCTAGGATGGTGGTGCACACCTGTAATTCCAGAGCTGGGAAGGCAAAGACTCCCAGGGCTCACAAGCCAGCCTGGACTGCCTGCTGAGCTCCCGGCCAGAGAGAGAATCTGTCTCAGAAAACAAGATTGACAGTTTCTGGGGAATGACATCTAACGTTCTCTGGTCTCCTCATGCACATGTACACACATGCACACGAACTTGTGCATGTGCACATACACCTCTGTATGCGCGCGTGTGCGCGCGTGCACACACACACACACAAATATATACATATTATGGTCTGATTTTATAAGTGTGAGAGATGTTTTGTGTGTGTGTGTGTGTGTGTGTGTGTGTGTGTGTGTGTGTGTGTGTGTGTGTATCAGTGTGTTTGTGTAACACAATCTGGAAAGCAGTGTGTCATTGTGTGGATAGAACTGTCTCTAGGTGAGTGTGGTATGGATAGTGTAAAGTTCTTTGCACCTGCCTGCATTTTCTGACTTCTCTGCAATAAGCCTTTGAAGGGATCTGAAAGCATACTCTTGCCGGTGAGTGAGGCAGAGTATTCCAGGTGGGAAACAGATGAGCAAAGTCACAGAAGCTCAGAAGCGAAGGTTGAGTAACAGAGACAGAGTGAAAACCAGTTCGGTACAGAAGAGGGGCCGTGCCAGTCAGGCTTAGAAAGAGCACCAAAACCACAAGAAGGCACAAGGACACCCTCAGCTGCAGAGGGCGTTCTCAGTTCACACCTCTCGAGGGCAGAGGCTAGACCTGCTTACAGCTCAAGGCAACTTCAGCCCATGCCCCTGCTCTGTGCAGTGCTAGACTCTGGGTACCCAAGGCTAAATTGGGTGGTCAAGCAGCAAACGGTCACATGGGTCTGTCGTGTGCTAGAGTCCTACAAAAGTGGTCTGATGGCTCAGCCCCCAGCAAAGTACTATGTGATGTGATCAATTCCTTTTGGGTTCAGGTTTGTGTGTGTGCGTGCTCGCACGTGTGTGTGTGGGGGGGGGGGAGGGGGGTGGTAAACCTTGGGTATCTCTCTCAAATTCACTATGCCTTGTTTTTTGAGACAGGAACTGGATCTCACCTATTAGACCAGGCTGCTTGGCTAGGAAGACCCAGGGGTCTGTCTGTCTCTACCTCTTTGAGCACTGGGACTCCAAGTAGGTATCATCATGGCAAGCTTGGAGGGGAGAGGGGGAATATGTGTGCATGTAAGGCAAGAGGTCAACATTGTAAGACTGTCTGGTATCTTCCAATTTCTCTCAGTCTTATATATTGAAGTGTGGTCTCCTCACTCACCCCATCTTGGTGTGGCCATGATGACATGAGGCATTGCTGAGGAAATGACTTTCTCAGGAGTAATGAAGGCACACAAACATGTATCCAGAAGAGTATTTATTTTAGTCATGAGTCCTTGCATCAGTTACACTGTCTCTGGCCTTCAGCAGGTCCAAAATGTCCCCCAGTGATGCCGCCACTAGCTTAGAAACCACATCTAAGAATCCCTGTCCCAGTGCTGACACTTCCAACAAATGTAGAACAGGATGTGTGGTGGTCAGCAAACTACCGTTTCCCTGGGAAGCTGTGTTCAGACAGCCCTGGACATAAGAACAAGCTTTAAACAGCAGGGACGGGGAAGTGGGGAAGCATTCCATGGCACTTAAAAAGTGTCTGAGGAGTCAGGCGGCAGTGGCACACCCCTTTAATCCTAGCTAGCACTCAGGAAGCAGAGCTAGGCATATCTCTGTGAATTAGAGGCCAGCCTGGTCTACAGAGTGAGTTCCAGGACAGCCACCAAAACTACACAGAGAAACCCTGTCTCGAAAAAAAAAAAAAAAGTGTCTGAGGGCCGGAGAGGGGAGAGGTGATTGTCAGTACAGCACTGGCCCTACAAGAAGAACTGAGTTTGATCCCAGAGTCCAAACAGAAATGGAGGCATGGTGAAACATGCTTGCAATCCCAGATACAATTAATAAAGGGGAAAGATTTTCTTTTTAAATTGGCTATAATCTCCCCCTTACTGTTTATATTCAAATGAAGGCAATTATAGGGCAGAAGCCTGTGGAGAAATCTGACAGTTTATATAAAATTAACATAACAAGAGCTCAGATCAAATGTATTTATAAATGCAGTCAGCCACATAATGAAGTGAAGGAAGAAGCAGGAGAATTCCTGGAGCTGGCCAGTCTGGTCTACTTGATGAACTCCAGGCCAGTGAGAGATTCTGTCTCAAAATATAAGGCAGATAGTGTCTGAAGGATGATACCTGGAATGACTAGAGTTGTCCTCTAGTCTGTGCACACACACACACACACACACACACACAGACACACACACATACACACATGCACACACACATATGCACACACACACACAGAGACATATGCACACACATACATACATACACACACACATGCACACATATGCACACAGACACACAGGCACACAGAGACACATGCACACATATACATGCACACACACATACACACAGACACATACATGCATGCACATACATGCATATTCACACACATATATACACATACTGACACACAGACACGTGCATTCACACACATACACACACACTCACACATACAGACTCGGTATACAAAATCCACATTTTAGCATCCATAGATAAAGGTTTACTGATTCAGATCTTGCTCTTTGGCTGAAACGTAGCCTGTCACTTCTTTGGGGCCACTGTGGTAAGAATGTGCATGTTCAGAAGCCATATAGCCCACAAACTTGTCATGTGGGTCTTCCTAGAAAAAGCCTTTTCTAAGGTAAGAGCTTCACGGGACCCTGAAGAGGAAAGGAAAACAGTCACCCAGAGTCTACACCCTTAGAGCTGTGCTCTGGGTCCATCTTCAGATGGGTGTTTTGCAAGGAATGACAGTCTCAATGTTTAGTTATTAACAAAGGGAGAAGAAGAGCTAGAGAGATGACTCAGAGGTTAAAAGCACTAACTCTTTTTGCAGAGGACCCAGTTTCGGTTCCCAGAACCCACAGCAGGCAACTTACTGTCTGTCACTCCAGTCCCAGGGCTCCAATGCCCTCTGGCCTCCACAGGCATCTACACATATACATTATACATAAACCCACTCAGGCACACACACATAAACATAAGTAAAAAGAAATAAATCTTCACAATATAAAAAATTAAACACAGGGAAAAGATACAGTTTTTAAAATTGGTTGTAATCTCTCCCATTCCGTCTGTATTCAAATGTAAGCAATTATAGGGTAGAAGCCCGCTAAGAAGCATGACAATTTATACAAAATTAATGTAATAAGAGCTCTGAGCAAATGTATTTATGAAAGCAGCTACATAGCCAGACAGTCACAAACAGGAAGTTATGGCACGGGGGGGTGGGGTGGGGGCGGGTTGGGGGCGGGTTGGGGGGGTTGGGGGGGCTCCAAACCTGCAATTCTTAGTTGGTATTTCATTTTCGTTTACATTTAAATGATTATGCATCTTGGGGCAAATTACTTCATGCTTTTTCATACCAGGAAAAGGGGAGAAGAAAAATGCACACTTTGGAGGAAAATCTCTGTAAGAGCCACGAAGTGATAAATGCCCCCAAGCCTATTTACAAATGAAGGAGATGAGACAGAATTTTAATGAACTGTGCCACATAATCTAGTGGTTAATGAGCTGGAAGAACCTTTGTCAATGGCAGTGATTGCAATCTAACTCTTTCAACTCCAGGATCATTATGAGTATCCACAGCCCCGAGGTACCCCAAAGGGCTCTCTGGGGATAGAAACAGTTGTCAGAGGTTGCATGCTCTGTAGATCACAGCTGCAAGGCCACTGCCTGCTCTGTGTTCCTCTTCTTGTGTTTAAGTCCCAACTTCAAACAGAGGGAGCCCACCATAGTCTGGAGATCAAACCACTCAGCTCCCATGAAATGCTGGTACAAAATGATTGAATGGCTCTAAAGATCTCCCCCATTTTTTAGAAGCTATGTGGGTTTGCTTGCTGGTGTGAACCACTGGGGAGGTGCCTACATCCCAGACAGTCCTAATTCTTGATTCACAAAGATAATGGCCGTGGTCTGTTAACCGTGGGGAATTTTACAGAGACTTGAGCACCCTATTAATTTTGCCTTCCATAATAACTCTTAAAACTCCCTCTCTCCCCCTCTCTCTCCCCCCTTGTGTGTGTGTGTGTGTGTGTCTGTGTGTGTGTGTGTGTGTGTGTATGTATGAGAGCACGAGCCCACCCACTAAGTATGAGAGCACGAGCACACCCACTAAGGACAGACAACAGCATCAGATGTCAGTTTTCACATGCCACCTCATTTTGACACAATCTCTGTCTTGTTCTTTACACTTCATGTACCAGGCCAGCTGTCCCCCAGTCTTCAGGGTCTTCTCTGTCTCCACCTCCCATCTCCTTGTAGGAACACTAGAATTAACAGACTTGCTTTTTGTGTCCAGCTTTTCATGTGGGCTTCAGGGAGTTGAACTCAAATCCTCACTCTGTGCAGCAAGCACTTTTGCCAACTAAGCCCTTTCACCAGCCCCATAATAACTCTCTTGCCTGATCCTTCTAGTGTTCAGGCTCCAGACAGACACACTCTTCCTCTGAGGCCTGAGTTTTGCAATTACATTCTCTATCTCTATTATCCAGAGTGATCATTAAAGTTGTCACTATGGTCCTAACACCATCAGACATAAGAGATCCCAAGTAGATAAGATCTGACACTCAGCAACATTTGTTGAGCTCCTAATACATGGAGGGGAATCTTAGCAAAGGGGGAGATGAGCAAGACTTCAACCCATCCTTAATGCTCTCAAAGTCCTCCAAGATACAGAGCGTTCATTGGATAACTAGTAGATGATTGGGTTGTAAATTGGCAGAGACTTTTAGAGGTGTTTATTTTAGGCTGGAGAGGTGGCTCAGTGGGCAAAGGGCTTGCTATGGGAGTCTTAGGCCCTGACTTTCAGATCCCCAAGACCCAAGTAAAGCCAGATGTGGAAGCATGTCTGTAATCCCAGCATTCCTGTGGAAAGATGGGGGGCGGAGGCAAGTGACTCCCCCAAAAGTTCCCTGGGCAGCTAGCCTGGCATACAGAATGACAAACAAGAGATAATGTCCCAAACAAAGGGAAGGAGGAGATTAACAGCCAAGGCTGCCTCTGACCACCACATATACCCCACAGCACAGGTAAACCTACACACACACACACACACACACACACACACACACACACACACATACACCCCACATCACATATCCACATATATTCATCACACACATACATCACACACACACACACACACACACACACACACACACACACACACACACACTCACATACACACCACATACACATATATTCATCACACACATACATCACACACATATACATCACAAAGAGAAGCAGAGGCAGAGAGAGAGATCTGAGATTTTTTTAAGGTTTTATTTCGTATTAAGTGCCCAGCAAATGTATTTCAGGTGAAGAGCAATAAGCTTGCATGCCACTTATCACTGGTCCTTAAGTAGATGAAGAGATTTCCCCACACCATGCGCTCATACCCCGTCTTGGACTTTACATGAAGCTATTTCTGCTGTACCTATATTTCACCAATTAAGTTTCTCTCTGATGTCAAGGTATGAGACTTTTAGCAAAAGCCACAACAAACCAGTTTTGGAGGAGAAAAATATCATAAACCATGCAAAGTTTAAAATTGTCCTAAACATTGTGTTGAGGAAATCATTGTGGGCAATCTCATTCCGTTGACAGAAAGTTCCAACTGACTGTCATCAAGACATGAGTAAAATATCAACATGTGGCCCTGCATAGAGAAGGGAGAGTGGGGTGGTCTTGGGAAACTGGGCTTCCTGAGGCTACCCGGCAATCCTTTTCATGTCTGTTCACTTTTCTTGGATTATAAATATATGAATAAGTTCCCTCTTCTTGAAGAGTTCACATTCTACCAAAGAGCCAGGCTTGTATGTAGGTATTCAGGTTTAAAAATAAACCTGAGGAGCAGCAAGAAGGTAGGTAGCTTTAGGAAAGGAGCTGACAAAATTACCCTTCATAAATGAACCTTATTGGGAACAGAACCATGGAAGCATGATTGGGCCTTGAGATAGAAGAACATCACGATACATTGTACCAGACATACATGAACGGAGTCTTACAGGGAAATGGGGATTCTCTGCAAAGCCTGGAAATGAAAAGGATCCTTATTAAGAAAGACAGGAGAGAGAGAGAAAGAGAGAGAGCTGCTGTGGACAGGATGATAGGGGGCCAGAGGGGCCTTCCAAGAAATCCTCTGAACAGGAAAGGAAAGCAGCTGCTGGGGGTTCCACAGCTCAAGTTTAGTCTCAGGTAGCTTATGTGACAAGATACATGGAGGATCCAGGGACTGGGTTAAACTATATGTTAGGGGCTGTGAAGCCACAGCACAGCATGGCTTCTGAACTCTCTATCCTACAAGGAGTAGGGATAGCCTGATTTATTCAAGCTTTGGGATCTGACCCTTAGAGTGACCAATGTCTTAAAGGGGCAGGTCACACCTTAACAGGAGGAAAGAATGGATTTCTACAAGCAGTGGTTGTGGTTCTGATGCAGTCTGTCCCCAACAGGTTCATGTGCTAGAGGCATATGGCTCAAATGAGGTAGTGTTAAGATGTGATGGACCTTTAAAAAGGGGGACAGTTTTTTCTTCATTACATGACGCTGACTTGCACGTTGCCCCAGAAGACGTGGCAAATGGAGCACACTACAATAACACTAGCCATGTCTGTGGTGACAGTACTGGAGCTAATGTCACTCCCTGATAGGTGGAGAGCTGCAGGGTCGGGAGACCCTCACCTGAGAGTCCAGCTATTCCTCTTCCCCCTGGCTCAGCTGCAGGTGATCTTGGGAAATACTAGATATATAGAAAGAGGAAGATTAATGGAATGATGGCCTCTATGGTGCAGCTTCCATGAGGATGTCACCCATGAGGAGCTGGGATTTTGTGGTGATGCAGCTGTTGGGGGTCTCCCACGATGTAAAGAACACATAATACACTCATTGGTCTCTCTAAGTTGAACTCTAATGAAATTATACTTTGGACTGTTGTTGGTGCCTCTGTGTAGTGAATGAATGCTTGCTGAATCTCTTCAGGAGAAGTCAATGCACTAAACTCAGGGGGTTATGGTTAAATCACTGTGGCAATGCCTTCTGAAGAAACTAATGCTGGTCTTTAGATGAATCCATTTTCATCAGAATTTGTATGAATAGTGCTGTGCGGTTTGAATGAGAAATGTCTCCTGTCAACTCATGCATTTGAACACTTGGTGCCCAGCTGGTAGTGCCATTTGAGGAGGTTATGGGACCTTTAGGAGGTGGAGCCTTGCTAGAGGAAATACGTCACTGGGGACAGGCTTTGAGGACTTACAGACTCTCCCCACTTCTGATTTGCTCTGGTAACTTCCTGTGTGCAGTGACAATGTGAGCTCTCAGTTTCCTGGCTCTGCCATCATGACATCTTGTTGCCATGATGCCCTGCCATTATGAACTTTAACCCTCTGGAACCATAAGTCAAAATAAGCTTTCTCCATTAGGTTGCTTTTGCTCACGGTGTTTTATCACAGCAACAGAAATGTCACTAATACACAGAGTGAGCCTTGGGCTGAGGAGATGGCTTAGTGGATAAGAGCGCTTGCTTGCTGCACAAGCCTGAGAACCCAAGCCTGGGGTTATGTGCATCTGTAACTCAGCACTGAGGAGGGCGGGAGCCACATACAGAAGGACCACTGGCTGGCAGCTTAGCCAAAAGGAGTGAGCCATGATTTCCAAAAGATACCCTGTATCCAGGGAACAAAGGAAGGGAGTCATAGAAGAGGACTCCCAATGCCTATTGTCTCTGTATTTGGTTGCACAGGTACATGTGCCCTCACACATGAATGTGTGTATACAGAGAGAGAGATAAACAGTGACCCTGGTCTCCTCACTCCCTTTTCCTCAAGTCATCATGTCTTCCTGCTCTTTGCATACACTCCCCCACGATGCCCTCTGCCATGATGTGACCCAGCCAAAGCAGCCTCATTAGAAGATCACCTCCTAATGGACTTTCCCTTTTTAAAACTGTAAACGAAATAAAGTACCCAACCTCAGATGTTATATCATAGTAACACAAAGGACAGATTCAACAGTGTACAGATGAATAACCCCCCAAAAAACATTGAGGCACACCTCTACCTTTTGAAGATGTCACACACACTAGCAGCCCACCTGAATGAGAGAAAACCAAGAACCCAAAGAGTTCTGTGAAAAGAGGCTATGCTGGTTAGTTTTTTGTCAACTTGATACCAACCAGAGTAGCTGGAAAGAGAGACCCTCAATTGAGGAATTGCCTCCACCAGACTGGCCTGAAGGCAAGTCTGTGGGTTATACTTTTTGACTAATTGATGTGAGATGGTCCAGCCCACTGTGGACAGTACCATCCGTGGGCAGGTAGGCCTGGGCTACTAGCTAGAGGGAGTAAACCAGTAAGTGGTGTTCTCCATGGTCCCTGCTTTTAGTTCCTGCCTCCAGGTTCCTACCTTGAGGAGGCTTCCCTCCATGATAGGCTGTGACCTGTAAGCCAATAAACTCTTCCCTTTCCAGGTTAATTTCAGCCACAGTGTTTACTACAGTAAACTACAAGTAACAACACGGACATGGACTCTTCTTATGTAGAGAACCTTGAAGCCATAGGCAGATCTGTATCTATCGTTACAACTCTCCATGGATTTGGGGGTAAGGGAAAGAAAGATTGCAAGTCCTGAAGCAAAGCTAGAAGAGTCAGTTGACATTTAAGTTCAAAGGTTAAAAGAAAAATAAAACGAATAATCCAGACCACAAAGCATAATTACCTCAATTTCCTCTCCCTGAAGAGACACCTTCTCTGGACCTACCTGAGATCTTCATGCCGGGAACTCTGTTGGCATCACCATGGAGAAGTCCATGCAAGACGTTGTGCCCCTTCAGATCTGGATCCAAGATGGGATGCTTTCTGGAGAGCAGCTTTCTGCTAATTAATCCAGTCTGAGCTCTCTGTAGAGCACTTCCTAGGGTCCCCAGGAAGATCTGCCTGCTCACAGAGCCAGAAGCTGCAGCTCCATCAAATAGATACACTGCACACAACACAGCAGCCCATATAAAGACAGACAAAGCTGGAGGTGAGCAACAGAAGGCAAAGGCCATCTTCACTGTCAAGGTCTGAGCTAAAGCCTTATCAACAGAACTAACCCAAACTGAAGAGAAGATAGTGCTGTTCTCTGGGCCTCTCTCCCAACCCCCGTGTGTGTATGCACACACATGCATGCATGCACACATGTGTGTGGGATGTGTGTTCTGTGCATGTGTATCTGTGTGTCTGTCTGTGTGTGTGTATTGGTACACTTGTGTATGTAAGTGCACATGCATGTGTGTGCATGTAAGATCCAAAGACAACTTCAGGCATCATCCATCCTGAGGTATTTTTTTTTTTAACTGGGAACTCAGAACTAACAGATGGGCCCTGGGAATCTGTCTATCTTGACCTTCCCAGTACTGGGATTATAGGTGTGCACCACCACACCTGGAAGTTCTTAATGTGGGTTCTGGGGATTTAACTCAGGTCCTCATGTTTGCAAAGCTCTACTGACTAAGACATCTCCAGCCCCTATTTCAACATCTTTAAATGTGAAAAATGAAGGTATCTTACTCTCTCCTTTAGATCCAATGGAGCTCTCTCTGGCTTTCTAAGTCTCTAATTCCTTCCCTTCCCCTGTTTACATCACTCCACACCCAGCCTCTCACCAGGCCATTCCCAGAAACCACTGTCCCTTGATACCTGGGTGTGAAGTCCTCCACAGAAAGGAAATGCAGTACATGGAAAGCAGAATGACCACTGTTTTCTGAGAACTCACCAGTGAGAGAACTGTGCAGGAAGCAGAGGTTAGGCACACATGAGAAGCACAAAGCACAAGCTGTGTACCCCAGACTGTGGACAAACGGCCTGAACTGTCAAAACTGTTCATGCAGGTCCACAGTTAATCCCTGCACATTGAAGCTATCTCTCCTGGAGGGAAGCAGGAAACTCACAAGACTCAGGAAGTAAACTAAACACATAAGGCCCCAGAAGTAAACACAACTTACAAGTCTCCCAAGCTCCTGGAATTTATTCTTTCAAAGGATCTCTCTCCAAGGTCATGAACATGGGAAGCAATCACTGCAGTGAGAGACTGTCTTTGGAAAGCTGCCTACAGGTTAACAGAGGGCTGTAGGGATGAAGATCTGCCAGTCATCACTCTCACACCCACCTTTGAGACATCCACACTCCTTTTAGTTAACCCATCGCCTATTCCCCAGTAAACTCACTGGTTTGCTGAGCTAGAACTCAGTGGAATTGCTTCTTTGGTGTGGATAACTGGATGCTTGTTCATTAATCCCTAGGTAAAGTCACACCACAGCACAACACACTCGAAGAGCCACGTGTACAATATAGAGGGAGCAACAGTTCTGAGAACGGGCTAGAATGAGGAGAAGTGGCTGCTGAAGCAGGAGCCAGCCCGTGATGCATCTGCTGAGCCAAAAAAAGTCCGTCTCCATAATGAAGTCGATCAAATCCCAGAAATGTATGTATAAGCAATAATAATTAAAGAAAAGGAGGCCATGAATTTGAAAGACAGTGTGTGGTGGGGATTGTTACATGGGAGAGTTTGGATGGAGAAAAGGAAATGGGGAAATAATGTAATTATAATCTTGAAAATAAAAGTATTATTAGAAACAATAACAGAGTAAAATCAATTAAGGCAAACATCTGACGTCAGCCTGTGGCCCAGCAGTGTACGTGTACACACACACACACACACACACACACACACACACACACACACACACACAGAGTTCTGGCTCCTTTGACTCAGTGGAGGAAGTCAAGGAGCTGCCCTGCTTACATTAATTAAAAGTAAAGCCATTACTTAGCCAGCTCCATTCTAGCAAGCTGGCCTTTAAAGAACTACAATTAAGCACCTAGATTTTAAAAGCAGATCCTATTTAACTTGGAACAGGACAAGATACCAGCAACCAGCTCATTAGCTTAAAATGCCATGCTACCTTTGCACAAAAAGGAGTTTTTAAAAATCCAAGTGTCTTAAAAAAATTCAAACAACATCCAGGCAGCTTCCTATGTGCATACTAAACACCACCATAATGTTACCACCACATATGCCCACACTTTCTGTAAAAATGCAGTTACCTTCCCAGGCCCCAAGCAGATGGGGATGGAGCAAATGGCAGCAGCTAGGAGCAAAGGCCCCCGGATCTGCTACTAATCTGTTGTTGCCCCCCTCCAGTCCCTGCCAACCCATCTCACTGGCCTATAAGACTCAGGGGCCTCAGTCAAACTAGCTTCAGAAGAAATGCCTAGAAATATCTGCCTGGGATTATTGCTTTTGAATCCCTAATGTCCATCTAGTATTGTCTTTCTTTGGTCAAAACCATCAGAGGTACCTGCTGGACACTTCATTAAGGCTGATTTGAACCTGCTAAATTGGAAGCAAAGCTGTGTGTGTAAAAAAGACAGTAACCTGGTACCAGCTGTGAAGGGTCAGCGTGCTCCATGTTGCTGTTGTTGGACCCACCATCTAGGGGCTGAGGTTATGGTTCAAAGTTGAGTACTGTGGTGTGAGTTTTCTTTGTCAATCTGACAATCCCAACCACCTGGGAAGGGATTCTCAGTGAGGAATTGTCTAGATGAGCTTGGCCTGTGTGCATGCCTATGAGAGATTTTCTTACCTGGGTGAATTGAGGTGACAATTCCTACCCTAGGTGCTGGTAGCACCATGTGGTGGTTTAAAGGTAATTGGGCCCCATAATCTCATTGGGAGTGGCACGATTAGGAGGTGTGGACTTCGTGGAGTAGCTGTGGTCTTGTTGGAGGAAGTGTGTCACTGTGGAGGTGGGCATTGAGGTCTCATATGTGCTCAAGATACTGCCCAGTGTCTCAGTCCACATCCTGTTGCCTTCTGATCAAGATGTAGCCAGAACCATGACTGCCTGAATGCCATGTTCCCTTCCATGATGATAATGGACTAAATCTCTGAAACTGTAAGCTGCCACCTCAATGGAATGTTTTCCTTTATAGGAGTTGCTGTGGTCATGGTATGTCTTCACAGCAATAGAAACTTTAAGACACATCATTTCATGGGCTGAATGTAAGAAGAGAGGACAAGCTGCAAACATTAACATACTGCCACCTGCTCTCAACTGTGGATGTGATGTGACCAGTTCCTTCAAGGTCCCGGTGCCTTGACTTCCCCACCATGATGGACTGTGAGCTGGAATTAGAAACCAAATAAAGTTTTTCTGTCCTGATTGCTCTTGTCAGAGTATTTTATCACAACAGGAAATAAAACTAAGACAAATAGTGAATACCTCATCTTTATTTTTATCCCAAGAACCAATTCCCCTGGTAGATCTGTTCTTGATGATCCTTTATTAAATGAAGATAAAAATGACACTGGATGGAGCTGAGGGTGACTTTTTAATGAGGTACTGGTTTACATCTACCATGGCACTAGCAGGAAACACAGTACCAACTCCGATCTCACAAGTCCCTACCCACACTCTGCAAAGGAGTGCTCCAAAAAACTCACTCCCGTGGTTGTGATGAGCATCCTTAAGATCACCAGACTGTAGCACTATTGAGAGGAGGTGGAACTGTGAGGAGTTAGCAGAGAACAGGCATTCAGGGAAGAGGCAGGCGGGAAAGAGATAACACTCTACAAAGCAGCTGGACTGTAAAGAAACAATATTCCCACTTTTCAGCAGGTTTTCGCCTCATGAGCTTGGTTCTTCCCCTGGGCCAACACCATGCCAAGTAAAGAGAAGAAATAATGGGATAGGGAAGTGGGGAGGGGGACTGAGAAAAAAAAAGAGTATCAAAAGTGGTGAGAGTCCCGAGGACCAAGAAAGACCATCCCAGAGTCCAATAGACAGTCGGCGAGCACTGGAGACCCCAGGCTTCCCAGCAGGCTCCTTTCTCCCTCACTAGATGCCTGTTTCCACTTCATGAGTCTTCACTTCTCTGTCTTTGCACATCCACTGCTCACCTCTGGGAGAACCAGACACCTGGCAGCTGGCCACTGAGCCAACACTGAGGTTACAGAAGCAGATGGCCAGGGTTTGTGGAGGATGTAAGGTCACTACAGAGGTACCTTTGAAAAGGATAGCCCCAGCCTCATCCTCTCTCTCTTTCTATGCTTCCTGGTTACTATAAAGTGAATTTGCCTGCTCTTCCACAGACTCCTGCCACAGTAATACCATAAGCCCAAATGCATAGACCATGTGAACATAGACTAAAATGAAATCGTGAAACAAAATAACCCTTTCCTCCTTTAAATTACTATCTCATATATTGCATTACAGACGTGAAGAACTAACACACAGACTGCTTGCTTCATTTCCTTGTTTTATGTATTTATTTATAAATTTCTTACATTATTTAAACATATTTTTATTAATTCTTGAGAATTTTATACATACTTTCCAAGTCTTCATCCCACTCCTCCTCTGACCCCTCTCAGATCCACTCTCCCGACTCACCACCTCCTCCCAACTTTGTGTCCTCTTTTTTCAATTTTTTAATTAAATTTTTTCCACTTATTTTCCATCCTGACCTCAGTTTCCCTTCCCTCCTATCTGCCCTTCCCTTCCTTCCACCTCCTATCCCTCTATCTCAATCCACTCCTCCTCCATTTCTCTTCTGAAAGTCTCATGCCTCCCATGGGTGACAACAAAGCATGGAGTGTCAAGTTGAGGTAGAACTAAGCTCCTCCCCTTGGATTAAGACTGGACAAGGCACCCCAGCATGAGGAATACGTTCCCAAATGCCAGCCCAAGCATTAGGGACAGGTCCTGCTCCCACTGCTAGTCCCTCAAGTAGACCAAGCTACACAACTGTCACACATATGTAGAGGGCCTGGGTCGGTCCCATGCAGATTTCCTGACTGTCAGTCCAGAGTCTTTGAGCTCCTATGATCCCTGGCTGGTTGTTTCTGTGGGTTTTCTTGTGATGTCCTTGACCTCACTGGTTTCTGCAATCTTTCCTCCCTCTTCTGCAGAATTCCCAAAGCTCCACCCAATGTTTGGCTGTGGTTCTCTCCATCTGTTTCCATCAGTTACTGGACAAAGGCTCTCTAATGGCAATTGGGGTAGTCAGCAATCTATGAGTGTAGTAGAATATTGTTAGGCTTCATTACATTGACTTTTTTTCCAATCGTGTTTGATTCTTTAGGTCATCCAGTCTCTGGGTCCTTGCACTCCAGGCAGTATCGGGGGTAGGCTCACTCTTGTGGTGTGGATCTAAGACTGAAGTAGTCATTGGTTGACCACTCCCACAATCTCCATGCCACCCTTACCCTACACACACACACACACACACACACACACACACACACACACACACACACACACACACGCTTTTCATAAGCAGGACAGACTGTAGCTCAAAGGTTGTTTGGCTGCCTGGAGTCACAATCCCTTCAATGGAAATCCTGCCCAGTCACAGGAAATGGACAGTTCAGGCTGTGTATCCACCATTGTTAGGAGTCTTCACTGGGGTCATCCCTGTAGATTCCTGGGAGTTTCCCTTGCACCAGGTTTCTATATGACCTCAAAATACCCCCCATTTCCAGTCATCTCTTTAAGTACTCTCTCCCTCCATCCACCCCCAAACCTGATCCCTTGTGTTCCCATCTCCATCCTCCCCCAGTCCACCCAAAGATAGATCTCTTCCATCTTTGCTGATTCTAATTTGTGCTACCTGCATGCTAGCACTCGTAGGTGTGGGGACATCCCACTGGAGCACGGTTAGCCTAAGAGTCTCACCCCTAACAGGAAACATTTTCACCCCTAGAAGCTGTTAACTGCCAATAGAGCCTTATAAGGGTTGGGGTTCGTGTCCCTCCCTGATGGAGTGTAGACGGGCTTCCCAGCTGCTATGAGCTCACAAGCATCAATCACCAGAACACACTGCCTCCCTCTGTCCCCCTGCCATTTAGTTTTGCCATTTTTCTGCCCCCTTTCATGCCGGTCCCTGGGCCTTGGACGACAGGGTGTGATGCAGATGTCTACTTGTGGCTCAGCATCTGCCAACACAGCATCCACCAATGCAGCATCCACTGATGCTTCCTCGCTCATGGACCATTTGTAGGTCCTCCTTTTCATCTACTCTGATTGGAGAATTCATAAGAAATTTAAATTAAGCCAAGTTTTGCCTCTCTTTATATCATCTCTCTCTCTTTCTCTCTCTCTCATAGATGAACAGTCTTATTAAATAAGAAACACAGTGCCAAATACAGAGTTAAAAGCCCAAGATGTCAGAGCAGTAGCTGAGAGCTGAGACTTAAAATCGCCTTTCTTACCCTTCACTGCTGCTATCGTCCTTCCCCTCAGAAAGAGACCTACTTCCTGTGTATCTGTCTTTTTATTGACTTTCTGTTCTGCCTTTTCATGGGTTGTAAACCCAACCACATGACCTCCTCATCACTGTCTGTGTATACAGACCTCCAGGCCTTCTATGGTTGGTATTGAGATTAAAGGCGTGTGTCTCCATGCTGGCTGTATCCTTGAACACACAGAGATCTGTCTGTCATGTGGTCTGGATTAAAGGTGAGCACCACCACTGCCCGTTTTCTGCTATGGCTTGCTATTAGCTCTGACGCCCAGGCAACTTTATTTATTAACATACAAATAAAATCACATTTCAGTATAAATAGAATATCACCATACTCTCTCTCTCTCTCTCTCTCTCTCTCTCTCTCTCTCTCTCTCTCTCTCTCTCTTTCTCTCTCCTCTCTCTCCTCTCCTCTCTCCTCTCTCTCATGTGGTTATGTGTATGTGTGAGACTTAACTATCTCATTCATTCTTGAAACCCCTCATAAATGAAAAGTCATCAAAAGTAAAAATATTTCCATTGTTTTAATGGAATATTTTTCAATATTTACAAGTAGGAAAATTATCTCCATTGAACCCTAGAAATAATTTTAAGTGATAAAGAACTTGAAAATAAATCAATAAACACAGGACCGTGATTACAGCAGTGACTAGAGGAAGTGAGGTTATGCATGGTATGAGCAGTCGGGGATGCTGTGGGTCACCAGCCTTCTGAAGACAGCAGAGTCAGGTGAGCAACTTCTAGGAAGATATTCAAGATAAGAAGGAGGAAAGCAGGGCTAGCACAATGCTTGCCAACAAGACTGATAATCTGAGTTCAATCCCAGAACCACATGGCAAAAGGAGAAAAACAGCTCATGTAAGTTGTTCTCTGACCCCCATATGTTCTGTGACATGCATGTTTCCCTGACACACAAAAAAAGATTTTGGAAAAGTCTAGGGCTTTCCAAAGTGATAACTTTGTTATAGCTTAGCTGTATAACTAAGTGATAGCTTGGTTGTTAAAGTGTTTCACCTTGCAAGCATAAGGACCTGAGTTCAATCCCCCAGAATTCCTGTTTAAAAAAAAAAAAGAGTGCTGGGCATGGTGGCACATACTGGTAATCCTAGCTCTTGGGAAGCAAAGACAAGTGGGTTCCCCAGGTTCACTGGTCAGCTAGCCTACTTGGTGATTTTCTGACCAAAAAGAGATTCTATCTCATAAAATATGGTAGATGGCTCCTGAAGAACAACACTCAAGGTTGTCCTCTGGCCTTTTCACTACACACACACACACACACACACACATACACACACACACACACACACACACACACACACACACACACACACACACCCCTTCACATATACAAATGCACATATAAACATGCATGTATACATATACAAAAGTATCATACAATCCTTTCTTTTCCTTGAGTTTCAAAAACTAGAAGCTCCTGATGTGGAAGATGTGTCTATAAGAAGAACCTCAGGTTGAATGGAGGAGGGAGCTTTAAAACATAAGGAAGTAACACGTGGACTCCACAGAGATGTAGAAAATCTACCTCTTTATAATCTCACATGGCATGAACATGCACACACAGCAGTAGGTTCATTCATAACAGCACAAATTTAAATGTCTCCACATGGTATTCTCTGTGTCAACTGCTGCATTTCTGCCTGCAACTGGGATGCCAAAATACCACTTTGTGTTATTTATGTACTGTGTTTGGGGTGAAAAATCCTTGCACTGGGGAAAGAGCTGTTAAGTGAAAAACAGTGTAATTTCCCAAGAGCCACGTGGGAACACCATTAGCACCAGAGTTATAACATGAGGCAAGTGGTCCTGTGCAGAGATGCTGCCTGGCCCCAGCCCAGGGAACTGGCCATGGGCTGCCACATGACTCACTTAGGAACATAGCTGCTATTTTTCTGCCTCATCTCCTTGTATCTTTTTCTACTCCAAAGTGCTCAGAAGTTTGCTAGTTCCTACAAACTGCTTAAGTAATAGGATGTTGGGGTAGGGAGGTGGTTCAATCCATTAAACACCCTCCTTACAAGCATGAAAACCTGACTTCAATTCTCAGAACCCATTAAAAAAAAAAACTCTGCTGGTTTAGGGTGTTGCTCAGTGGGTAAAACACTTACCGATCAAGCATGAGAGCGTGAGTTTGGGTTGCTACAACTCATTTAAAAGCTGTACATAATAGCAAGAGTCTATAATCCCAGCACCCCCACTATGAGATGAAAGATGGACACTGGAGAATCCCCAGAAACTCGTAAGTCAATTAGCATGGTATATACAGCAAGAGAAACCCTGTCTCAAACAAAGTAGAAGGTTAACTGAGGTTATCCCCTGGCCCTACAAGTGCAACATGGCATGCACATGTCTTCACACACACACACACACACACACACACAGAGAGAGAGAGAGAGAGAGAGAGAGCTGGGCATTGTGGAGAATGCTTATAATCCTAGTTCTGGGGATTAAGAGACAAGTCTCCCTGGGGCTCACTGGTCAATCAGCCAAGATTCCTGGGTGAGTTCCAGGCCAGTGAGAGACCCTGTTTCAAAAAAGATAGATGACATCTGAGTGATGATACCTAAGGCTGTCTTCTGGTCTACACACACACACACACACACACACACACACACACACACACACACACACACAATACATGCACAATCAGATGTTTTCCTCTACTAAATATTTGCATGTCTCTCAGTAGAGAATTTACGCACAGATTAAAACTCCCAAGGCAATAGATCCTAAAGTGTGGCTCTGGCCTGGCAACATGAAGCTCTGAGACCATGTTAGAAACTCAGGCTTTGGGGACTCTTTCAATTCCTGCTGAGGCAGAAGTCCATGACCTTCCAGGGAAGGTCACTCATAATCTATGACCCTCAAATCTAAGGGCTCAGCAGCCAACACTACATCCAAGTTCCCTTAGGGAATCACAGGAGTTCCAGTTCACTTGTAGGAGCTCACGCCAAATGACACTAGGTTACCAACTCCAAATGTCTTACTTACTTACTGGATTAAGTAGTATCTCAAAGCTGTGGATTGTCCAGTACTTTCAGCTTAATTTTTGCCAGGGGCTAGTTAATGTGACAAACAATATCCTCACCCTGAAATAAATTCTAGTGAGTAGGGAAAGTGAGGCAACTTTATTTTACAATTCTCCAGAACTGGGAAAATGAATTAACATGCCTATTGGGCAAAAAAGAAAAAAATTTTTTTTATATTCCTGGTTAAAATTCTCCATCTCCTTTACTCCCCATTGGCCAAGTACTTCAATCTCCCCAGGATCTAGTATAGCCTCTCCCCCAAATTCCTGATCCTATTGGTTCAGGATGCAGAGCCTTATCTAATATGTACCCTGGGGTTTGAGATTCCTCTCCCCTACTGATGTGGGCTCATTCACACAGACAGTAACCTTTAACCCCAAGATAAGCTGAGGTGCCAGGGCAAGCAGCACCAGCTGCCCACTGAGGAAGACAGGGCCCCGTACTTCCTGCCTGGCTGTGATTCTTTGATGAGCTCTAAGTCTAACTAATGTGCCTCACACTGAAGACAGATCACAGTGATTTATTTCTTGTGGTTAATAATCCCTCTTCAAGTTTTCTCAGGTCAGAGAAAACATAAGAGACTGAAAAGTACCATTGAATTAAGGCAAACCCACCCAGTCTACCTCCTGCCCCAACTGCATTCAGAGTTCACTCAATAAGGGCAAAAAACAGGCCATTTTCATCTCTGGATTTTAACAGCACAGCACAAAACCTGACCCAGTCATAAGGATTAGAGTAAGGTTAAGATCCCCAGAACACAGGTAAATACTAGATAGCTATGGTAGCTTATCCCTAGTCTTAGCCACACTGGAGGTAGAGGAGACAGAGAATCCCACAAGCAAGTTGACTAGAGAATCTAGTGAAATTGTCATGCTCTGAGTTCAGGATACAAGGGGGAAGGAGGCTGGGAAAGACCCTGGCATTAACCTCTGTCCTCCACGCATGTACATGCTGATGTGACTACATGCATGCACACATGCACACCACACACATACACATGCCAAAAAAAGTAAGTTTCGAAACAATGAGACTAAGAGTTTGAAGCTGTGCTGACTAGTGACCTATCTATGAACTTGTCCTGACATAGACCACTGACCAGTGATTCCAGATCACTCTACAATGAAATCTCAGTGGCACTAAGTGAAAAACATATGGCTCCTCTGTAATAATGTGACATTGTGTAGACATAACCTAAATTCAAAAGCCTCTTAAAATAGAAGCCTTGGTTCCATCTGTCTCTTAAGAAGGAAAAACTCATAATTGCTTGTAATCATGTTCATTTACCATTTTCTCAACTGTTTAACAGCTGGTAGGGGGTGGAGGACAGAAGGGCAGGAGGAGACACGGATAATTAATAAAAGTCACTCTCCTGCCTTGATTTCAAATGTTATCAGTGCTTAAAATGACAAAACTATGTCCTACGATCCTCTAGTGTCTAGCCTGTAACATGTTTAACTGAATCCAGTCCTCCCACACACACTACACCCCATGTTCACCCCTGAAGAATTCCCAAGAATGAGCAAAGGAAACCTGACTACCTTCCTTTTGAATGCCAAAGGCTTGACAAGGGAAGAATCTTTGGCAGTGAGCATTCAACTGTTGGAGAACAACAGAAGACAAATATTTACGTCTGAACATTCAGCTTTTCAAACCTAGGTGTCAAACCAGCCAGAAACTACCCATAACTCATCTGTCTCTGGAGATGCGTGGCAGCCACTGAAGACATGTATACCATAGAGCTGGTACACCTTTAAGGTAGAAGATGCTCAGTGGCTGCATCTGCAGATGCCCACAGGGCACAATCCAACTTTACTGAGGTGTATCTGACCCTGGCTCCCAGTGTTTCTCAGACAAGGGTGTAAGAATGCAACGATCAGAACACATGTGACACCATGGGACAGCAGCTTAGCTGGTTCTGACACAAGGCAGGGCTGTTTCCCTAGCTGCCCACCTCCATCTTGAACCCAACAGTGAGGCAGACTCTCCTCTCCAGCCAGCTCTCTCCAGTCATACTTAGAGGGAGTGTTAGACCACAAGTTTACAAGAACAACACAGATTTGCTGGAGGCAGGCTCGGTAGTTAAAACACTTGCTGTACAAACGGGAGCACCTGAGTTGCCTCCCCCAGGACCCATGTTTCCAAAATCCAGGCATGGTTGCACAAACTTGTAATGCTAGAATGCGGGAGGCAGTGACGAAGGTCTCTGGGGCTTTCTGGCCATCCAACCTAGCCGAATCAGTGAGCTCCCTGCACAGACAGGGACCCTATCTCGAAAATAGCAAGTGAAGACTGACTGAGGAAGACAACTGACATCAACCTCTGGCCTCCATTACACACATAAGCATGTGTATATACACACTTGTACACACACTCACACACAATTTGTCAGAAATGACTGAATATACCACCTAGAATGAGGAATAGGCTGAAGGTTAATTCTATGTATGCTAGAGGGTAAATTCATCATGATGGTAAAGGATGCTGAATGACTATCTCTGAGGTCCCTGGACAGCCTAGGGTTCTTCCTCTGCAGAGAACACTGAACACCTTCAGCCCAGGTAGCTAACTAAATCCTAATGTTCTAGCCTGGATGCTTCTGCTGCATCTGGAGTTCTGACACCTGACCTCCTGTGCCAGGATGCTCCACTGCAGCCCCTACCACTGCCTACCATGGAGGTCGGCAGCTTCTTCATCTGCTCAGATCTCACCTCAGCCAACGGCACTGGAAAGTGACCTTCCCCTCTCCCCTCTGGTGCTCTGTAAATAATATACCCCAAGGGGGAGCATGCTTGTCCATGTGTTCTCAGGCCCATTCACCAGCCATCAGTCTGGAAGCTCCGAGATCCCCAGGAGGCAACCATTGGCACCGCATATGTGATTTCGTCCTCTATCCTCCTGAATAAAGGTCTCTCTCTCTCTCTTTCTCTCTCTCTCTCTCTCTCTCTCTCTCTCTCTCTCTCTCTCTCTCTCTCTCTCTCTCTCTCTGTGTGTGTGTGTGTGTGTGTGTGTGTTTGTCTGTCTCTGTGTGTGTGTGTGTGTGTGTGTGTGTGTGTATGTGTGTCTGTGTATGCAGATGTGTATGCATGTATGTGGAGGCCAGAGAATACTCAGGTGTCTTTCCACAGGTAGCAACTACATTCTTTTTTTATTTTCTTTATGGAAAACAATTTTTTTCATATAATATATTCTGAGCACAGTTTTCTTTCCCTCATCTCCTCTCAGATTCTCCCATCTTCCTTCCCTTCCAACTCCATGCTTTTTCTCTCTCTCTCTTAATAAAACAAACAGGCAAATAAAAAAAAGAATAAAACAAAATGAACAAACCAACAAACAAAAAAGGAAATGAAATAAGTACAGAACACACAAGAAAAAAGCATAAAAACACAAAACCAGAATCCATGATATACACGCAAAAGACCAGTAAGGTTTAAAAAAATTCCCAAGCAATGTAATATGAGACAAAAAAAAATCTCCAAAAATTCCTTTGTGTTCATTTTGTGTTGTCCATCTGATGCTAGGCATGGGACCTGCCCTTCAGTACGGCTTGCATACCCAGTAAGACTCCCTAGGAAAACCCAAATTTTCCTTTGTGTGTGGCTATCAATTGGAGAAAGTTTCTTGGTTAAGAATGGGAACTCGTGTCTAATTCCCCAACTTGATGTGAGAATCTTGTCTGGTTTGGACCTGTGCAGGTCTTCTGCAGGCTGCCACAGTCTCTGTGAGTTCGTGTGCCTCAGTCACTTTATATCCAGAAGACACAGTTCCCATCCTCTCCTACTTGTACAATCTTTCTACTTCCTTTTCCACATTGTTCCCTGAGCTATAAAGGGAGGGGTTTGATGAAGACATCCACTTAGGACATTCCATTTAGTCTCTCACTCTCAACACATTGCCCAGTTGTGGATCTCTGTATTAGTTCTCATCTACTGTAGGAGGGAACTTCTCTGACGATGGATGAGTAAGACACTGATCTACAGATATAGCAGAAAGTCTTTAGGAGTCATTGTATTGCTGTGGTCCTTTAGCAGAAGAACAATGTTTGGTTTTCCCCTAGGTCTACGGTGTATCTAGTCTCAGGTTCTTGGCCACCTGAGAAGTGTCAGGCATGGGTTTCATCTCATGGAGTGGACCTTAAATCCAATCATTTAGTTATTGGTTGTTTCCAAAACATTTGTGCCATTATTGCACCAGCATATCATTCAGCCAGGTCATCATGCTAGATCAAAGGTTTGTATCTGGCCATAAAGAGGCATCAGATACCCTGGAACTGGAGTCACAGGCAGTTGTGAACCAACCAATATGGGAGCTAGGAACCAAACCCAGGTCCTCTGAAGGAGCAGTAAGCATTCTTTACCCCTGAACAATCTCTCCATTCCTGAGAGTTCTATGTTGTTGTTGTTTAATTCAAGCAAATTGGTACATTCACCAATTTGGATGTCAAACTGCTAAATAGGTACAGCACTGTTGGAGAGTGAATTTTATCTAAACCTAAGGCAGATGACATTTTTACCCAGAAACTCCTCTTCTAAATGTCTTCCTTGTGAACACCTTGCATATGTGGACAAAGGCCATATTTACAGTCCTCCATTCCAGCACCGTGTACAACAGCAAGGAGGTGGCACCCACCAAACCTATTTGCAAAGTAATCATATAACTCATCCGTGTTATGCTGAAGGTGAAGAAAATGGTGTCAGTCCAGACACTGATAGAAAGATCTTAGAGGAAATTAAGTTGAAACAAGAGTCAGGAAACATTTATTATAAATGGCCAGACACAGCCTGGTGCATCAGCAAATGCCTGTAGTCCCAACTATGGGGGAGGCTTCGGCAAGAAGAGGGCTGGAATCCAGAAAGTCAAAGCCAGCCTAGATAATAGACTAAGAAGCCTTCTCTTTAAAAATAAAGAGTGAATAAATGCTACAGGCAACATGTCCATAGAAAAGCATGGTTGTGTTCCAGTAAAGCTTGATTTAAACACCCACAGGCTTTGAGGTGAAAATATTCAAGAGTTTTCTTCTTTTTTATTAAAGAAGATGACCCTATTGTAATAACTATAAATATTCATAACATATATGTACATGCATTTCAAAGGTCTTGAAAGACTAAAATGGAATCATTTGACCACCTTCGAACAGCTCGAAAACTTTTGGCAGCTCTCCTTTTCAGCCATCAGTTAGATAGCAACTCTAACACATTATTCTTCTAAGAAAAGCATTAAGCAAGAATGTTTCACCCCTTCACAAAAGAACAATTGGCAGGCAACCAAATCTCCCAGCATCGCAAAGGCTGAGCCAGCCCAAACAGAGACCAAATCCAGCAAGAGCCCTGCCAAACCAGCAGCTTGATAACTGGTTTGCTCCAAAACCACAAACAAGAAGCTTTTTAAAGTATAAATTTTTTAAGTATTAGTTAAAATACAAGTTTCTTCAAGATGGCTTGTCTTTAAAGCATTTGCCCTGTAGTTTCTGTAAATACAGAGTGTGTGGCAGGCTTCTGTTCAAGGAATCTGCATTTGTGCACATAGATGACTTCAGAAGAACCGAGGCCTAGGTACCATACCAGGCAGGGCAGCTTCAAAGAGGACATGGGGAGAAGCAATTGGGAAACACACCAAGCCTGCAGCTGGCTGCCTTGAGAGTGGGTGCTGGCTCTCTGGAAGAAAGTGAGGAATACAGACTTTTGCAATCAGTGCATTTTCTGACCCTCCCTTCTTGGTTAGGGAAGGAGGGTCACTGGAGACACAGAAAGTTCAAAATGGATGTTTCTCAGTATTGTTGGACCAAGCCTGAACAGAGAGGTGCTCTTGCTTCTCAAAGTCCCTCTTGGGCTGAGGAGAGGACTCATTCAGTAAAGGACCTATTCAGAAAGTAAAGTTCACTCCCAGAATGCACATGTTAAAAAGACAGGTACACAGCTGTGATGACAGAAATAGACAGAACCCAAGTGTTCACCAGCCAATCAGTCTAGCCTTCTCCATGAGTCCCAGGCTAGTGAAAGACCCTACCAAAAAAAAACCATCACCTGAGTAACATCACCTATGGATGTCTTCTACCTCCACAGGCATGTGTATAAATATGTACACATGCCCTACATACAAAGTGCCTCTTGGCCAGTCCTTCCTGCAAGGGGTTCTAGTATGCTTCCTTGGGAAACCTAGTTTCCCTGGCTCTTCCTCCAATTCCTAAGTCCTCCATTCTGTGTTGTTCAAAGGAAGAATCCCCTTCCCGACTCCTGCCTCACATTTGCCCGTTGTGGTCACTCAAGCAGAACGCACACTGTGGATGACAGTCTTTTTTACTACCTGGGCCTACGCCCCAAATGATCCATCAAACCTCTTGTTAAACACAGTGTCACCCGACCAGGACAACATCAGATGAAAGAAGACGCCCACCCCTCCCCATCTTCCCTTTGTAACCTCCAGGTGAATGGTGAGGAGAAATAAACAAGACTAAACAGCCCTCTTTCCTGACGCTTGCTTCCAGGAGAATATGGTAGGCCGAGTCAACTGTGCAATCTTGTCTCCAACAAGGAGCTATATCCATCACTCATGTCTTCCTGGAGAACGCTCCTGGGGCTTTGAGGAGTCAAGCTGCTCTTTTTGGTTTCTGAATGTCACCTGCTGTTTTCATAATGTCATTTCTTTGAGAAAGCCCATCAGTGCCACTCTGACAACTAACCCTCCTTGTGCTTAAAACTTTCTACAGAGGACCGTTTCAGTCCACTTGAACTGGGTTTGATCAAAATGAGGCAGATGGGGACTGGAGATGCGGCTCGGTTTATAGAGTGCTGGTCTACCATGCAAGCAGCCCCAGGTTGAAGCCCCAGACTATAAAAAACAAGGTTCAAGGATATACACCTATGATTCCAGTACTTTTAGAGATGGAGGCAGAAGGATAAGTAGTTCAAGGTTATCCTCAGTGATGTAGCAAGTTTAGGGACAGCCTGGGCTGCAAGAGATCCTGTCTCAAAAAAAAAATCAGTAATGAGAAAGAGACTGAGACTCCACACAGACACAAGTCAGAGGGTGGCACCCTCAGCTCATGTGGATAAAGTCCCATGACCTCTGAGATTCAGTGTCCTCCCATGTCAACGACTCTTGCTGATTCAATGAGGACTTTTTATGGACAGTACCTCCAAAGCCCCCACCCAGTGCAGTTCAGGGAACAGTGGGCACTCTGAAAAGGATGCGCTGGTGGGAGTTGGCCTTCCATCCCCACTCACGCAGGTACATTCAGGTTTCTGGGCTACAAAGCACTCTGCTGAGCAGTCTCCATCTCTCTTAAATAAAAGTTTATGGGCTGAGTCCTCCTCATTCCTGCCAGCTGCTCTTTCACTAAAGGTTTCTGTGCTACAGCTGCTCAGCCTGATTGGCCACATGGAGCCACGTGCACTTGCCGGTGTGCCAAGACCTGGGATTAAGCACATGGCTGACCCTGGCAGCTGGCCAAGCTCTGTCGTTTATCCTTCACAGGAAAATCCAGTGTATTGCCAACCCTCTGTACTATTGCAGTGCTTATAATTAAAATGTCTTTAATGGGGAAGGATTGCCACATGTTCCAAAGTTAGCTTGAGCCTGCGTGTCCTCTACTAATGTTGAGATCTTCATATGATTCTTTAGGTTCTCTCTCTGCCAGCAGCACCTGGCCTCCTGCCCACACCTGGGGACCTAGATAGGTCACTACTAAGGCTGGCATGTGCTCTGGCAGGAAGCACCAGGGGCACTTTTGGTGTGTGTATGTATAGGGGAGTACAGGTCTGAGCATGTAACGACCAGGGGTTAACATCTTCCTCTGTCACTCTCCACCTTATGTTTGTATTTAGAGTCCCCTCCTGAACCTGACACTCATGAACTAATTCAGCTGGCCAACAAGCCCTGGGTCACTGTCTCCACCTCCCCAATGCTGGGATGACAGATGTGAGCACCTTGATGGCTTTTTTACATGAGAGTTGCAGATGAAACTCGGGTCTTCATGTCTGAAACAAGCACTTTAATGACCAAGTTCCGGTGATGCTTTCTGAACCTCGAACTGAGCTATACAATCGTTCTCTTTATTATTTCTCAGGCATGGGAGCTGGGTCCTACACAGCCCTTAAATCTCAAACTCAATCTCTTCATCTGTGTCAATACCACCCTGAGAGCAGAGCTGAGTCACACAGCATGTTGAGCTGTGCTCCAACAACAATCCTACAAAGAAAGGCCATCTTAGAAATAAGACCAAAATGCCTTCACCCAAAAACTAAGGCCTAAGATTTCTCCTTCTAGGAATAGGCCAATAGTTACTGAAACAAGTCAGTCCAGACTCCAGAAACCAGGAAGTATGAAAGTACAGAGTCACAAGGTAGTCACGAGGTAATGCCTGCCAGATTATGGAATGTCCTCTCCCTGGTTTCCAGGGTAACTGACCATAAAAATGCCCCCACCTGAGGGCAGCCAATGAGAAATGGTGGCGGGCAACCACTCCCTTAGAAGTAATTTCTAGAAGCCCCTAGAAGCGAGCCAATCAGAACTGTACCTGTACTAACACCCCTAAATGATGTAACCTTGTGATTTTTCCCTTTAAAAACTGAGCTTGCAGACAGGCAGGCACTTCCTCCAGCCTCCACTGCGTTGGATGTATTGGACGAAGTCCCTGCCTAGGCTTGTATTGCATTTGGCTATCCCGAAATTAAACTTTGCTTTTGCATTCTGGCATGCTCGTCTTTGGTGGTCTCTCTGGGGGGTCACGATCTGGGCACAACAAGTTCAATTCTCTTTTCCTTTTATTTATTTCATTTTTTCATTATTTCTTTGAGAATTTCATATAATGTATTTTTATTATATTCACTCTTTTCCCTTCCCACCCCACCCACAATTTTGTGTCCTCTTCTTTTCCACCAATCTAGTTCATTTGTGCTGTCCATGTCCTCCTGGGTGTGGGGCCTTCCCTGGAGTCACTCTTACCCTCCATGTTGGCAGTGAGAAAGTGGAGGCTGGGTGGGATCCTGTGTCCTGCTGGAACTCACATAGCTGCATGCAGGTGAGCTGCATGCAGGTGAGCTGCAGTGGGCCTTCATCCCTTCCTTCCTTACCATTATCATTGCAGGAACAACATCACAGAATCTCAGCACACACGCAGATGTGGGACAGCAACTGCACACTGGGACCAGAGGGTTTGGTGCTGCCTTCTGCACACTGGGGGCCCAGTGTTGAGCTCACCCTTGGCTGCCACATCGTGTCTCCAAAGCTCAGTAATATCAGAGCTCCCAGGAGGTGCGGACAGTCTCCAGTCTCACACTAGTCGCTTCCTGTCACCGTGACCTTACACTCCTGAGCAAATAATTTTCAGGGAGGGAAGGTTTATTTGGGATCTGATTTCAAAAGCTTCAGTTCACTGTCTCCTGGCTCCTTGCTTTGACCCTATGGCCAGGCAAATCATCCTGGCAAGGAATGTGACAATGGAAAGCTGTTCATCTCATGAAGCAGGGGGAGAAAGACAGACAGACAGAGACACAGAGACAAAGACAGGTTGCACCCTTCCAGGGCACAACTCCAGTGACTGTGTTTTCCAGCCAGGGCACATTAGCTGTTTTCAACACAACACAAATGCTGTAAGAATTATAAAGCCATAAACAGATTGACCCATTGATGACATCAGAGATCTCATGATCCAGTCATTTCCCAAAGCCCAGCTTCTGAATATCACTGGAGACCAAGCCTTCAACACACAAGCCTTTGGGAGACATTTAAAATCCAAACCACGGCGTATCAAAGGTCACTTGCACCCTGCAGAACAGCCCTAAACTCCTAAAGACCACACAGCTGGATAACCCACCTGACCTTGCCCACTTCCTTTTTTTTTAAAGACAGGGTCTCAAATGTCCCAGGCTGTCCTTGGACTTTGTGTAGCTGAGGATCCTTTAGCCTCCACCTCCTGAGCTCTAAGATTACAGGACCATGCCTGGTTTAGTGGTGCTAGGATGGAATCCAGGGCTTTGGGCTCACTGGCTGAGAACTTTATAAACTGAACCCCATGCCCCAGCCTCCCTCTGCATCCCTCATTACACTGACCTTTTTCTTTTTGAAAGACTCATAACCTCTCCTTGTCCTACCTGTGGTCCCATTTCACTCCCTGTCTACCCCAGTTCCCTCCCAGCATAGTAAGAAAGGCCAGGAGCCCCATCCTCTCCTCAGCACCCACAGCTTCCCAGTCTTTCAGGGACTGGACCCCCCTGTCCAGCACCAGCCTTTCTGAGCCCACCATGATGCCCCTCATGGTCACCTGATCTCAACCTCACATGACAAGTCTCAGCATCAGTGCTATTGTGACCTCGGCTCCTCCTTTGTCATAATCAAGACCCTGAGTCCAGCCTCATACAAAACAGTCCTTGGCCCTCAGTGAGAGCATGTCCTGAGACTCCCATCTTGTGCATCACCCACACTCTCAGGAGGTCCATGGTAACACTGGAGGAACAATAGCAAACGTGTCACTGTGCCTGGAAAACAAAAGTGACCAGTCCCCCGGAAAACCAATCTGTGTTACCCCAAAGCAACTTCTTAGCTCCTCACCACCTGAGATCTGCCTGAGATAGGGAGAGTTAAAGTTAGAGACTATGGGATGGGAAGAAGGTTCAGTACATAAAGTGCTTGTCATACAAACGTGAGGGCCTGAGTTCAAATCCCCAACACCCATGAGAAGGAGGAAGAGGGGAGGAGGTTGAGGAGAAAGAGGCAGTATACGCTAAAGTCTCAGCATTCAGGAGACAGAGGCAGGCCAATCCCTAGGACACACTGGCCAGTCTAGCCAAACTGATGAGCTCCAGTTCAATGAGAGATCCTGTAGCAAAAAACAATATTGTTGAGAAGCAATTAAAGAAAATTATCACATCATCTTCTGTCCTACACACACGTGTTCACATGCACATACATGGATACACATAATCAGAGTCTGTCATTCCAGTCACTTCGGAGGCTGAAAACCACATTCTGAAACATTGAAAACACTCATCTTCTCTTTTCACAGTTCAGTCATTACAAAATGTCCATGAAATTGACTTTAGAGTCTCATTTCTTTGGTGCTTATCTGATTTGAATTTCCATACAGTACAGAAGAAAACACAAAGAGAAAATGCAAATTTTTATTTGCAAAAAAGAACCTGATGACCTGTTGAGGGGGTATCACTGGCTTCCATATTTTCGTTCTCAGTTTTGAGGTAACTCCCCCAGCCTGCACCTGAGGTCCCACCTCTGTTGGTGCATTTTCTGGATAAATCACCCATCACTTGTCTGCAACGTGAGTGTGACTTGGTTATCTGTCTTCTCAGTGACAGGCAGGGGACAGGAGGCACAATGCACAATGGAGAAAGGGGGAACACGGACAGACCCACGGCACGTGGGGAAATGGTGCTGCAGGACGCACACTGCCTCAGCCTAACCGCCAGACCTCCCAAGTCTCATTGCTTCCTCCACAGGACCTCCCTGCTACATCAACTGGCCCATCAACTTGTCTTTAGTCCCCCCCCATCCTCCAGTTCTACCTCCCACTGTGTCCACCCTGTCACCTCTTGCTGGGTATCCTGATTATCTACCATTCATCTAGCACCTTCCAGTGAAATGCATTCACAGTCCTTGCCTTAGTCACCTCCAAATAATCCCATCATCCTTGGAATCAAAGTCTCTCTCTGTGTCTGTCTGTGTCTGTCTGTGTCTGTCTGTCTCTATCTCTGTCTCTGCCTCTCTGTCTCTGTCTCTCTCTCTCTCTCTGTGTGTGTGTGTGTGTGTGTGTGTGTGTGTGTGTGTGTGTGTGTGTGTACATGTTCAGGGGATATGTACACATGTGTACATGTACATGTGGAGGCCAGAGCACACCCTCAGGTGTTTCTCCTCAGGAGCCATCCACCTTGTTTTATGAGGCAGGCTCTCTCACCTTCTTGGAACTCAGCAAGTAGGCAAGGTTTGCTGACCAGTAAGCCTCAGGAACCCTGTCTCTGCCTCCTCATTGCTGGGATTATACATGTGCATCACATGTGAAATTTTACTTCTATAATGTGGTTCAGAGAATCAAACTTTGGTCTTTCTCCTTACAAGGCAAGCACTCTACAAACTAACCTATCTCCCCAACTTCCATACTGGCTAAAAAAAAAAGTTACACATGGAGGTCAGAGGACAATGGGAAACTGGCCAGCGCTGGTTTTTGTCCTATCATATGAGTGCCAGGGGTCAAACTGAGGCTGTCAGCCTTGGCAGCAAGTGCCTTTACCCTCTGGGCCATCTTCCTGGCCCCCATACTTGTTTTTATAGCAGACCTATTGTCAAGCAAACTCATTAATCTATTAATTGAATGAACAGATTAATCCATTCATGGAGGGAAAGCCTTAATTATCTCTTAAAGTTCCTAATATCCCATTATGTGCATTAAACTTTAAGGTGAGAAGATGAGTTTGGTAGGAGAGAAAGCACATTAAAGCCGTAGTAGGTCTTGAGTAGATGGAGGACTACTGTGCAGACACCCTCCTCAGTGAACACTTGTGCATCCAGCGGTGAGAAACTGTAACCAGAGCAACCAGCCCTCAGCCCTTCAGGGCCCCCTTCAGCTGTCAAGACCCCTTATGTAAGGCCACAGACTTCTTGGGCAGGCCCACATCCAGCAGCTGATCTAGGCCTAGAGACCTGACATCCTTCCTCAGGATTCCCCAGAGGGTCCACTGCAGCCCAGCACTTCCTTTGGTGCCTAGCTACCTTGTGGGCCTGCATCCTCAAGGCTCATCTCTCCTGCTCTCCTAAACTGTGTAAAAGAAGGAAGTGAGCTGAGTACCAGCATCCATCTCTCCATGCTTCTGGACAGTGAATGCCGTGTGTCCTGCTGCCTCACACTCCCGCCACCATGCCTTCACTACCATGATAGGCTGTACCGTAAACTGTGAGCCAAATAAACCCTTCCTTCCTTAAGTTGCCCTTGCCAGGCATTTTGTCACAGCAACAAGACTATCTCCTGGATAAATCACCCATTACAAGCACATGCCACCATGACCTGCTTTTTTGCGTGGGTAATGGGGATTGAACCCAGGTCCTAATGTTTGAATAGCATGTACTTCCCCTGACTGAGCTAACAATATACCAAGCAAATGGCTGGAGGGGTCTCAGTAGCCCTGATCTGGCAGCACCTGTATTTAAATACTAATACTCTCTACTTCACCAGGACTGTGTCCATCACCACTCTGCTGTGCACCCATCACTCAGTATTTATCACACAGTGAAGAGCCGAGTGCACCCATCTGAGAGAGGCCAGCTCTATTTGCATATTCCTGTCCTACAGATATTATCTTCCCTGACCTGAATACTTGCTGACCTCCTCTGATAATGAAATGTCACCACAGTTAAGACTCCTAAAGGCTTGATATTTGCAAAGACTGGTGGCTTCTCAGAGAACAGACTTGGCCAACATCTAGGAAGGTATTGGTGGAGAAGGATCCATTTCAAACCCAGGTCTGGGTTTCTTTTTTATGTCTTCCTTTTTTAATTCATGTACTTATTTGTTTATCAGCCCTTTCTTTTTTGAGGAAAAGAAGACAGCAGGGGACCTTCAGCTTTGGGTTTTATTTTGTTAGTTGGCTATTCCTTGACATTTCCAAAAAGCTTTCAGGGTAACTGATATTTTTATTCTACAGGCATTTCCATCTACTCCAGCCCACTGGCTCAGGCTTAGCTAATTAAGCTCACAAAATGAGGAAGTATATAAAAGTTCATTGCAGACGTATGGGAGGATGTGATTCTGCATGCTAACTGAGCCTCCCGCCCCCAGGAGGCTAAGGGCAGATCACCAAAGCACATGCCCAGCATATCCCTGGGCAGTAGATGAGGGGGCTTCATGGTGAAATTCACGGGGCAAAACTCTTGTCGTTTGGAACATGATACCTAGTGGCTTGCTTTTCCTGTGTGAGATATCTCCCTCTACTGTGTGTGAGGGGGCGGGTGTACAAAAGTATAGATGAGCATGCACATGCATGCACATAGAATCCAGATGTTAACCTCAAGTATCATTTCTCAGGGGTTGCCCACCTTATTTATTAAGATAGATTCTCTCACCAGGACATGGAGCTCACCAATCAGGCTGGCCAGGGAGGTCCAGGGATGAGCCCATCTCTGCCTGTTGAGCACCAGGATTACAGGCACATGCCACCATGACCTGCTTTTTTACGTGGGTAATGGGGATTGAACCCAGGTCCTAATGTTTGAATAGCATGTGCTTCCCCTGACTGAGCTAACAATATACCAAGCAAATGGCTGGAGGGGTCTCAGTGGCCCTGATCTGGCAGCACCTGTATTTAAATCAGCATTCACAGGTTGCAGAGAGGACTAGGTGTCAGGAGGACAATCCGTTTTATGAAATAAATATGTGATGTGCTAAAGAACAAGGTTACCACTTAGCAGCCCTCTGGTACCACGTGCTGTTGAATGTTCTTTCTTCTCAAAATGAGTCTCAAAGGAGGCATTGTATCATGTGGCCCAGAGGAAGAAGCCAGTTCTGTAAGGTGAAAACCAGGGGGCGCAGAGGGAGAGAGGAACAGACGTGAGCTTGTCTGTCCCTGACTCTAGTGAACACTCAGGCTTCTGAGGAAGACAAGAATGGGGACTCTGCCTGTCTGGGCTAAACCAGCACCTGCCTATGAGGAAAGGAGGGCCATGATGGCATTTCATCATTTGTTCTACAGTTGAAATTCTGCTACCACTGACAATGTGGACAATATCAGCTTTTCTTATCTTTGTTGGAAGGAGTGGACTTTTTTGTTCTGTTTATTTTATTTCCATGTGAGGTCTAATGTACGCTAGGCTGGCCTTCAACTCACTATGTAGCTGAGGATGACTTTGAACATCGGATCTTCCTGCCTGTGCCTTCTGATTGCTGAGATTGCAAGTGTGTACCAACACTCCCGGTTTACTCAGGGGATCAACCCCAGGGCCTGGTGTATACCAGGAAAGTACTCTACCAACTAAGCTACATCCCCATCCCCCTTTCCTGTTTTTAGGGGACAGATAATAGAGAACAGGAAGAATCATCCACCCTTTCCAACATCTAAGATCTTAGACATATTCTTTCTGTTAGGGAGTATGGCTAGAATCATCCTAAAAGCTATGGCAGAGGAGTACCCACAATGAACTACTTTGAGCAGTCCTAGGATGAGGCCGGGTCTGCTGTTGTCTCCTCCCCAAAGCAAAGCTAATTGTGTCCCTTCCTACATAAACCTCTGCAAAGGTGCTGAGCAGATGGACCAGTTGGTAAAGCACTTGCCTCACAAGCACAATGGCACAACTTGGCCACCAAAACCTTTGTGAAAAGCCAGGCAGCGGCACACACATGTAATTCCAGTGCTGGTGAGATGCTTAGAGGACACAGACTTCTGGAGTTCCATGACTAGCCAGCCAGCCTGGTTTACTTGGGGAAATTCTTTAATGAGAGATCTTAAAGTTATCCTCTGATGTACACACACACACATACACACACACACACAAACACACACACACACACACACACACACTCATACAAACACACATAACTTTTGAGAAGGTTTCCTATCCCTCTTTAATTTTGAAACCCTGGTGTGTCCTTATAGTCTGGCCCTGAACCTTACTGTGCTGACTAGACCTCTCTTGGGCAGGACCTCTGCACATAGTAGGGAGATCTGCACATAGTAGTTTCACTCTCCCTGTGCGGCTCCCTCCTTTCTCTTTGCCTTTCCTCCTTGGCTAGTGATTATCCACTTTCCACTTCGGACAGAACCAACTCTCCGTCTTCACAGGGAGCGTGTCCTGGTTCCAGCCCATCCTTGATTGGCTCCATCTCAGCTGCTCACCAACTATCACGCATTACAGAACTCACGAAGGTTGTGATTTTACATTTCCTTATGCGAATATTTAATTCACGTTTGTCTCCCCCATCTGCATCATAAGCTCCCTTGGGAAAGAGTGTTCCCATTTGTCATTTACTTTTGTTTCCTTCTTCCTTCTGTTCCCAGAACCTAACACACAGTGTGTGGCACATCACAGGTGCTCAATTAATATCTCTGAGCAACTGTGCAGATGAAAACAATATTTTTCTCCTGTGAAGTTTGCAAGTATCAGAAGGATGCAGAAAGAAGCTGCTATTCTTATTTCTGTACAGTTAGAAAAAACACTGTGTGACTTCTCCTGGGAGTCATGAACAAATGTCTATTTACTCTATACAGGGCACCAAGAACTGACCAAAAAGAAAAATCATCTGTCCAAGTCTCATGAAGCAAACCCATGGGTTTACTTGGAATGCCATAAGCATCCCCAGTAAGGAATCACTCATAGAATTATGGGTTACTCAAGGCGGCTGCATGACTGAAAAGCCTATTATAGCATGGGTGGCAACTCATGAAAGCTATTTCCCTGGATCTCCTTGCATGACTTTCAAGCAGTTCATGCAGTCACAGAGACTCTTCTTTCCAGAAGTTGTTACTGCTATAACCTTGCAGAGGGGCCTTTTGAATCTTGTAAGCTTCAAGAGCTTCCTGAGACTTGTGAGTTGTTTGCTTTGTGAATCTTAGGAGCTCCTCCCTTCCCTTCAGGAGGGGATGTTTCCATTGGGAGGTGATAGCTGCACAACAGATGCAAGTTTGCATTGTACCAATGAGGATGAATTTATCCACTGCTGTAACTGTACATATGCACAAATACGTTTAGTGAAGATAGTGTTTGCAGCATTCTTTGAAACAGTAAAAGACAAATGCAGCACACACCTTACTCATCAGAAAATAAGGTAGAAAAACCATTGTTCATCCACATAGTGGAAGGTCAGTGGTCATCATAGAGAACATAACTGGTTTTTAAGCAGATTCAGGAAGATCCCCAGAGTAGAATGCCTAGTGGAAAAGCAAGTCACAGAAGGATCTTCAGAGTGATTTGGAGCAAGGGGCGTAGGATTTTTTCTAGGATCTATTTTTTGTTGTTTTGTTTTAGGCTTCCTTTTTTGGGGGGGTTGTTTGGTTTGTTGTTGTTGTTGTTGTTGATTCGAGACAGGATTTCTCTGTGAGCTTTGAAGTCTTTACTGGAACCTGCTTCATAGACCAGGTTGGCCTTGAACCCACAGAGATCTGCCTGCCTCTGCCTCCCAAGTGCTGGGATTACAGGCATGTTCCACCACCGCCCGGCGATTACAGGATCTGTCACATGCTAAGCACAGGCTCTACCCCTGAGCTGTCCCTCCACCACTTACTTGTGATTTTTTTCAAGAACTGACACAGATTCTCTCATTTGCATGAGAAGTTTCTTGACATATAAACAGCAAGTGTGTAATTGTGAAAAGCTCAGGGGCAAAGGGCTGGAGAAGAAGCTGTGGATGTTTCACCACGCAACCTTCTGAAAGTTTGGATTTTAAGGTGATTGGGCAATACATTTTTGTTAGCAAAAGTTATTTTCAAAACTCAGTTGTATAAAATGTATCCCAAAATAAGTTCATTAGCACAGTGGTAGAGAGCGCCATTTTTTCTAATTACTTTTCCTTCTCAATTATCAGCAATTCTTATTTGGAAATCTGGCCCAAATTCTCTCTGCCCGTTCGCAGCATCATCAGTGAATTTCCAGTAAAGGGGTTTCTGTTTAAAGGGGTGCTTCTGGGACTTGGGAGATAGCTTAGTAAATTGTTTATCGTACAAGAACGAGGACTTGAGTTCAGTTCTCAGAACCTGAAAAAGCTGGGCATTAGGCTGCTGAGATAGGTCAGCAAGTAGAACACTAAGTGGTGTGTCAAAGGACCAGAGCCAAGTTCCTAACACCTTTACAGCAGTTCACAACCACCTGTTAATCTAGCTCTAGGAGATCTGACATCTTATTCAGGCTTCTGTGGATTCAGACACATGTGTAATGCACATAAACTCACACAGGTATAACATACACACACACACACACACACACACACACACACACACACACAAATAAATAAATAAATAAATAAATAAATAAATAAATAAATATTAAGCTGTACATTGTAGTACATGCTTATAGTGTAAGCACTGGGGAATCAGAGACAAGCATAACCCTGGGCTCACTGACCAGCTACCCTAACCACATCAGCAAAGTCCAGCCCACTAAGAGACCTCATTATAAAAAGTAAGGTGATCTTACACACACCATTAAGTGCACACATACAGAGAGAGAGGGGAAGATATTCTCATAACGCAAAAGCCCTCTAAAATGCAGGTGAGCACTCCAGTTACACAGTATAATAAACAGCACTGGTCTGCTTCCACACACCAATGCTGGCCCACATGAAGTGAACAGGTAAGTCCCTCCCATGAGCTTGTATCTCCAGAAGCAGAACCTATAAGGAAACAGGGCATGGAGTCAATGCTCCTCACACCTCTCCTTGGTGTATCAAATGAATTCCCAGGCTGAGTTGCCAAAAGCTAGTTACTCCAGAAATAAATACAGACCCAAGGTGTGACAAATCTCCCTGCAATAGCCATATGGAGTATACCCACACTGTGTTTGGGAGGAGACAGGAATTATGTAACAGCACACCATGGTATAGTAGAACTTGATTCCATGACTCCACAAATAACAAAACCACCCCAGATGCTGCCTTAAGTGAGCTGTGACAGATACTCACTTCCTCCAGCTCTGTGACTGTCCACCATCTGGTGCACCAACAGTAAGCAGAAGAACAGACACTGCAAAGAGCCTCCTTCCCTGAATCTTTTTCCCTGTGTGCTCTTCACATTGTGTGCTGGTGAGGCAATGGTGTGCCATTCTTAATTAGAATCTCTCCAAAAGCATGTTTCATCCTCTCCTCCCCTCTCCATTCAGCCACATTACCTTTGTGGGTATTTCCACAAATCTTTAAAGCAGATGGCAGTAAACATATTTATATCCCTAGGTCAAGCAAGTCCTGACCAGCAGCTCAGCTCAGAACCATATCTTGATGTCAAATAAGAGTTGATGGTGTGAACAAAAGACAGCTGCGTGGAGAGGCTCTCTGAGTCTTCATTTTAGAAAACTTCACCTATAGCAGGACATGGAGCAAAACCACAATGTAGCAATCTTCTCTGAAGCTCGGTAAGATGTAGGAAGTTCTAAGGAAAGGCTTGTTAAGACAAAATAAGGGGAAGGGGAGAGAAGACTCAGAAATAAATAAATAACTCAGGAAGCAAACAACTCAGAAGACTTAAGAAGTCTCTGAAACTGACCAGATGTATTAGACCCCTCCCAACTTATATATAAGTCTTGTGGGACACAAGAATATATTATAGAGATTCAGCTGTGTATTAAAGCTATACTTTGACTAGTCAAGGGTGTGTCAAAAGGCAAGCCATTTATTATGAATATTTGGTGTTATCCAGTTTTTAATATTTCAGCTGTCTTCCGCTATGAAATTCTTGTGTGCCCAAATACTATAGACCATTAGGCAAACAGCTAAATTTCTCAGACACTATTCCACTAGGTACTAACTCCCCCAACCCACCCCCTCCAGGCTAAGAGACAAGCAGGCTCCTAGATGAATAGTTTTGTTTCTTGTGCAAATGAAGCTCAGACCATCTCCTTCCCTCAGGCTAGGAGCAGGGCAGAGAGATTGACTGAGGACAATAGAGCTTTTTAAATAACCAGGTGCAGTAAGGATGGGAGCAGAATTCCAGAGGCAGACACAGATCCCAGTGGCCAGAGAGAGAAGAGGAAAACAGAGGTTCTGTAGAGGGTAAAGCAAATCTTGGGTAGAGTTTTCTGAGAGCCAGGAGTAAGGAACTAGGAAGGTGAGATAGAGGACAAAGGGGCAGAGGACATAGATCAGGTCAAAAGCATAGGAGCTTACTAAAACTATGAGGATAGAAAAACTGGGCACAGAGAGGAGCTGAATGTGAGGATGGGGCTGAAACTGCAAAGATAGAATTGACCCAGAAGAATAAAGTGAATCAACTAAAGAACTCAGTGTGCTTAGATTCATTTAATATTGCTCAGATTAGTATCCTTAGCTGCTTGTAGCACCTGTTCTGGACCATGATAGAAATCTGCTCACGGCAGGCACTTGGGGGGAATTCATTATATAAGCAGTAAAGACAGCTAAGACAGATCAACCAGGCAGCCTTCAAGAAGCAGTGGAGCCACTTAGAAGGCCCTCTGACCAGTTGAGTCATGCAGAGGGCTTCAGGTTTCCAGCTTCATGAGCTATCACCCATGCTAGACTTAGCACTCAGTGACTAGGCTGCTTTTGAGTCATTCCTGTTCCTATAAGTAACTCACCCATACTCTAGTAAATAACCCCAATAAATTCATTGGCTCCCCAGGTTGGATTTTGGTGGCATTTTTACTGTGGTTCCCTGTCTGGCATTAATAAAATGCTTGTTCATGTCTTCATAACAAATACATAACAAAAACCCAGCTGGGTCAGTGGCTCTTCCTCCAGGCAAGGCCACAGTCCATAAAGTCCTTGGCACATAAGCATAACCACTTGAGTTCACTCCCCAGCAGCCAGGAAAAGGAGTCTGGTATGATGGTGCATGCTGGTAATCCCAGTGCTGGGGAGGTGGAGACAGGTGGCTTCCCTAGGACTGGTTGGCCAGCCAGCCTAGCTTACTCAGGGATATTCAGGCAAAGAAGTGTTGCATTCTTTTATGTTGCATTTGTTTAACTCTGTAAAGCTGTGTTACTTTACCTGCCTAAAACACCTGATTGGTCTAATAAAGAGCTGAATGGCCAATAGCTAGGCAGGAGAGGGATAGGCAGGGTTGCCAGGCAGAGATAATAAATAGGAGGAGAAGTCTAGAGTGAGAAAAGGAGGAGAGGAGGATGCCAGGTGCCAGCCACACAGCCACATAGCCACCCAGCCACATAGTCAGCCATGAAATAAGAAGGAAAGAAAGATATATAGAATAAAGAAAGGTAAAAAGCTCAGAGGCAAAATGTAGTTAAAGAGAAACAGGATAATTCAAAGTAGAAAAGCTGGCTGCACACAAGCTAAGGTCAGACATTCAAAAGTAAGAATAAGTCTCCATGTATTTATTTGGGAGCTGGGTGGGAGGCCCCAAAAGAATTTTTTAAAAAAATTACAAATACTGACACTGTACTTTTGAACCTCAGAAAACAGTGAGCTTAATTACCTTTCCTTAAAATAGAAAAAAAATTAACCTATTTAGGATGTTTGTTTATAGTAATAAAAAAAAACAGACTAATACAGAAACCTGCTTTGTTGATAGGTGCTAATGAGTCCAAACCAAGTGCTTATGTCATTGACTTATTGGAGTCAGAGGCTGGGCTCTAGCAGCCATAAAAGGTCCTGGAAGCCCTAACAGACCAATTAAATAGGCAAGGAAGGGAGAAAAGCAGAGAAAGGAGATTTATTCCATGTGGCCACACAGGAAAGAGAAACAATTAAGAGGACTAATGCTCCCCTAATCACACCACGGTGAGAACTATGCATCATTAAGCAGTCCTGGTCAAGGTGTGGTCCTGCCCATCACTAGCCCATCATTATCTCAGCTCCTCTCTCTCCTGCAAGGTGCTCTGACAGGCTGTCAGAACTATTTGAAATCTCTTCCTGGGAGACAAGCTCCCACTCTGGCTGGTACTAGGTCTTCAGCTTTTGGTTTCCTTCAGCTTGATTCCTGGAAAAATGCCAATTTCTTATGGTCGCCTACCTCAAAAGTGTGATAGCTAAAGAAAGGAGAACAAATGTCTCCACTTAGAATCTCTTTGCTCCTACCAGGATAGTTAAAGAATGCAACCTGAAAACTCATTTGGAATCTGTAAGAAAGAGAAAAATGCAGGACTGTGTCACTGACATCCCCAGGCTGCAGAGCTGTCCTCAGTGTCCCGTGCTCCCCACGGAGTGGCATCAGCCCAAGTGGCATTGCAGGAAGCCACATCTGCCTCTCTCCCTCCTGCAGCTCAGGAGCTAAGTTCTATAGAGGCCCAAAGAGCTGCACTGGAAAGAAGCCAGTTGGAGACATCTGCCAGCATCCTCAGTGTGTCCCTAGGAGCATCCCACCAGGAGGCTGGTAAACAAGTAATCACAGGTACTAGGATACCTAGGCTAACTTCTCTTGAGACACAGACAGGCTTTCAGAGCAGAGAACTCCACCCTCAATACCCCAATTCCCTACTCTACCTTATCCCACCCTGACAACCTTGGGTTTTAGCTGTGGTTTCCTGCAAGGGAAACCTGGTAGAAACCAGACTACACTGTTGCCCAGTCCCCAATATCTGCAGCCCCTTTCATAAGTACTGACAGGCACCCTACTGAGAGCACTGTCCCTAGATCTCTAGCTTACAGTCTTCCTAGTGCCTGGGTTTCTTGTTTAGGGAAGTGAGTTTGTAAGTTTACAGGCTCAGACACATCAAAGGGCTGCTGTTGGTCACAATTCCTACTTCCCACCCCTCCTTACTACCTGTCAAGGAATCAATTAGCCTGACAACAAGTCCCTTCTAGAAAGTTCCTCAGAGATCTGTAGGAAGAGACCCACAACTGTGCCATGTGGCTCAGATTCTCTTCAGAGCCCCTACTATATGCAGTCTGTTTCTGGCCCTGGGGCCCAAAATCTCCTCAATGCCCCCACCAGGCTAGTCTATCTGCCTGCATGTCTGTCTCTCTGTCCATGGAGTTAATAAACCTTCTAACAAACCCTTACCACCAACAATCCAGTCCAGTGCCTCCCTTGAGTCCCGCACCTAAGACCTTTGAAAATCTAAATAAGTGACAGGTGACAATTGGGTTGTGACAAGCTGCTGTATGGATGAAGTGCCCCTTGTTGACAGTTTAGAGACCTAGGGGACAGATGTAAGGAAGTCAATCCCACTTCTTTCTATTGCTGTGATAAAATGCTATGACCAAAGCATCAAACAGAAGAAAGTATTTAATTTGGGACTTATGGTTTCAGAGTGTTAGAGTCCGTGATAACAGAGCAAAGAGTTGGTGGCAGGAACAGCTGAGAGCTTACATCTTGATCTGCAAGTTGGAGGCAGAGGGAGCTAACTAGGAATGGTGTAAGTCTTTTCAAACCTCAAAGCCCACCCCCAATGACATACCTCCTCCAACAAGGCCACATCTCCTAATCCTTCCCAAACAGTTCCACCAACTATGAATTATGAATGTGTGGGGAACCCCTAGGTGACTAGGACAGGGTATCCCACTCCTGCAGGGAACCATGCTGACATTCTTGGCAGATGCAGCAGCAAGCTGGTGGGCTACCCACTCCATGCGGGCATGGTAGCAGGGGTAGCAGGTGGACATTCACAACCCAGATGCTACATCTGCATGGAAATGGTTTATTATACTAGAGAGATGGAGAGAAGATAGGAAAGAAAAGAGAGAGAGGTAAAGAGAGAGGGGGTTGAGGAGTGCACACCTTGTGGGAGTAGAGGGAGAGAGAGAAAAGTTTTTCTTTAAGAAGCGGCTTCTACATCAGGATACAAGGTGGCCCTAAGGGATAGGTCAGAATACTAACTCTAGGGACCAAATATTTAAAGATATGAGCCTATGGGGTCATTCTCAGAAATAGGTTCTTCCACCAGAGAAGGAACGCCTCCACAGCAGGATAGATGAACTTGCCAGGAAGAGTGAGAGCAAGCAGGCAAAAAAGCAAAAGCTTTCTTCTTCCACATCCTTTCATGTAGGCTGCCACCAGAAGGTGTGGCCCTGATTTAAGGTGGGTCTTTTTACCTCAAATGATCCAGTCAGTAAAATGCTTCACAGGTATGCCCAGCCACTTGGATTTAAGTTGATTCCAGTTGTGGTTATGTTGACAACCAAGATTATCCATCACACCCACCCTGAACTAGCAGAAAGGCAGAAAGGCACCAGTAGCCAAGCCTAGAGCAGGGCACAGAACAGCTTGAGGGGTTCCCATGTGTTAGCATTCAGACCCACACCTTGAGGACCCACCCAGCATCCTGACTCATCTTACTCATCTTATGTAAAGTCCTCTTTAAGAGAAAACCCCTCCCCCTTCTTTCTTTTCTTCCTTTCTCTCTTCCTTTCTCTCTCTTGCTATGATGTAGTGTGCACTTCCTCTCTTCCTTTCTTCCCTTTTCTCTTCCTCTTCTTCTTCCTTCTCCCCTCCCCCTTTAATAATAAAACTTTCCACATGGATGCCATGTCTGCATAGTGTGAGTAACTTTCCACTGTGCCACACTGCTGCCCACCCCTGTCTGCATGGCATGTCTCCCTCACCCACTGTGGGCATCTTAGTTCAAACCCACCAAGGCCTCTCATGCGCCATTTTACAAAACCATGTCTGTCTAGAACTTCCTAATGGCTGATCCTATTACTCAGGGTGTCTTACACCACCCATTTAATGTCTGTATGAATTCTGCAGTGCACACTTCATGGCTTCCACAGTGTACCCTGCTGTCTGGTAAACACATCAGTGCTTCTGTCTCTGTGTAGTGACCCTGACAAGAATTAAGATATTCCAAAGAGATACACGTGCACCTTGCTTTGGCTATCAGACTGTTGATCTGGTTGAGACAATTGTCCCTACAGATTTGGAATTTCTCAAGACATAGAACTACCACCTATGAAACAAGCCTCAAATCCAATGAGAAAGCATTTTTGGTTCCTCTTATCCTAGGCTTTCATTACAACCCACATTTCTTGATTCAGACACTCTTTAACTACTATCTCCTCCAGTATTACATTATGCTAAGTCTTGGAGGCTTTGAGAAAAATGAATGTGACCCAGGTCTTCAGCGAACTCACCACGCAATGATAGGAAAAAATGCCCCTATGAGTGCCATCCCCTTACCATGTGAACCTGAACAAGATGATAGGCCTGGCCCTGCCAGCCTGTCTTGTACCACAGGAGTCTGCATGCAAATTCCACTTCTTCCCCTGACTGCCTTTCTCTCCTCTCACTGTTTTTAACCTTGTGACTGGATGAGGTTAAACTCACCTCTAAGGACACACCCAGAGATATATTTCCATGACAACTGTAAATCCCATCAAGTTGACAATTATCACATAAACAAGTCAACAAATTTCTTTATAAATGAAGCCAGGTGAAGTATTTCATGCCATCAGCCACCAAAGATGCTCTAACTGATGTATTCCCTCATAGAGCACAGAACGAAATAAGGGGAACTAACTGTTCTGAAGTCTATTGAGTTCTCCAACCGACCCCCAGGTAATGTGTGATAGGAAGCACTCAATGGCTGCCCAATAAACATTTTCATATCTTAGCACCTAATCATCCCTGCAGAGAAATTATCTCTGAGGGGTCTCTATGAACCAAAAGTTTCTTAAGAGCTTTGATCCACCCCCAGCAGCTACCATCGAAAACTAAAGACCACAGGAATCAGGAAACTCATAGCCATGGGCAGTCCTTGATTCACTTGCTGCAAAGGTTTCCTGCCTCAGACTAGAAGGGGGGTGCTTATCTGCCCTGCCAGGAACTGAGCTGCAATCTCAAGACGTTAGTTCTAGAAACTGAAAATAATCCACGACAAATGATCAGATCAAGGGAGAAACTGTCAGTAGAGGAGTTCAATTAGAGAAGGGGGAAAGGGCATGTCAACCTTCCTGGTTCAGAGCTGTGTGAATGCACGCTCCTCAAGGCAACAGACTTTTAAAGTTACTCCCTCCACAAGTGCTGAAAGTTTAAAAACCAGTCTCCAAGCTGTAAAGTTGACCCCAGACTTATGCTTCATATACTCAGGATAAGCCTATACAGACACATTGATACTATCTCTGAGGGTGGCTGCTCCTGTGTTCAATCACACCTCCCCAGGGGTCTGCCTCCTGCTAGGATCCTTTCCAAGAACTGTTAAAGCAAGATAGCATGGAGACACAGGCTCCAATCACACAATCCACATCCCAGGCACCTCAGGGCAGAACAAGCATGTTACAGAGCATCCCTAGCACATTAGGCTCAACTACCCAGCCTCCATGGGCCTAACAGACAACAGTGATACTGAAAAGAGGAAAGGCAGGGTTATTCAGTGCAGCCACATAGGGAAGAAGAACAAAGAGGTCTAGTGACCCTCCTCCCCATGTCCCTACTCTGGGTCCTGACAGGATGTTCAAGTTCAAATGGAGGACAAGATAGTGTACATAGCTAAGCAATCCTGGTCCAGAGTGGTCCTGACCTCACTGACCCATCGTTGTCTTGGCTCCAGGCTTTCCTCCAAGGTGGTCCATCAAGTTGTCAGAATTCCATGAAGTCTCTTTCTGGAGGATAAACACACACACACACACACACACACACACACACACACACACACACAGAGAGAGAGAGAGAGAGAGAGAGAGAGAGAGGGGCTTTTGTAGCACCAGGTTCCAGGCCTTTTCCTTCTCCCAGTATGAGACTCCTGGAGAAATTTCAGTTCCCTAGGATTTATTTTTTCAAAAATCTCATATTCAAAGGGAGGAGTAAAAGTGTACCATTAAAACCTCCTCATTCCTTCAGGACAGTTACATACAAGGCAGAAAAGGCCTGGAGTACTCATGGGATCCAAAGTATGTCCCACATCAAGACCAGCAACTGTGAACTGGGCTCTTGTCTTGTGAACTAGGAGCCCTATTCAGAGTCTGCCCAGATATTCAGAATGGCTTGGACCAGGCGGGTGGTCTCCGAGAACCTCTCTCTGTTTAGGCTACACCAGCCCACCAGACACAGCATTGGAACTCATCTCTTTCCCTTGGAATGTTAGTTTCTCCCTTTCCCTTAGCTCTGTCAAGACCACTCAACCTTGGGTTACCCTGGCACATAAACACATAAAGTCTACCCAGCAGAGCTCAGCCCATGCTATAGCCAAGCTCAAATTAATTTTAGCCATATCTACCCACTACAAAAGCAAGAGGAAGCTCTCAACTTCTAAGTTACTGGATTTTATTTTTCTAAATAACTTTTTTCTTTTTTTGGAGAGTGTTTCTAGACTTCAGATGCAGGGAAGTTCAGAGCCAAATTTGTAACGAGCTCTTGCGCCTGCTGAGAAGCCTAGTTTATTAGTTACTGTTCTCATTGTCAAGACAAAATAACTAACAAAAGCAACTTGGGCAAGTAAGGGTCTATTTTAGTTCACAATTGGAGGACATGGGTCATCACGGCATTGAAGTCATGCTAGCAAGAGCTTGAAGCAGCTGGTTGCATTATCCCCAGTCAGGAATCTGAAATCAAAGAATGCTGGTACTCTGCCCACTTTCTCCTAGGATAGTGCTGCCTACCAGTAGGACGGGTCTTCCCCCTGAAGCTCTCCCAATCTAGAAAACCCACTACAGCCCAGCCATGGATGGAGGCAAGTCTCCTAGGTGATTCTAGACCCTGATGAGTTGACAGAATAAGCCACCACCTATTATCCACCTGTGTATCAGCATCACCTCTTCAGCATTTACCTTATTGTAAGACTATGACCTCAACTTCTTCAACCTCCTTGAATCTGTATATTTATAATATATGTACCTATGATGAGAAAGAGAGGGAGGGAGTGAGGGAGGGAGGGATCAGAGGGAGGAATAGAGGGAGGGAAGAGGGAGGAGAGAGCAGAGAGTGCAAAATGGCAAGTGTCATGAAGAGAAACTCCAAACCTGCTCAGTTTCAGCAGGCTTCCCATTCAGAAGCTGTGTTAATCTCTACCTTCCCCCATCTCAGAAATAATGTTCTTTAGGTTGAGCAGTCTGAGAGTCACTTCCTGGGATGATTTATAAACATGAGTGACTCCTGATTAAAATGAAGTCATACATTTCAGAGAAGCCAAATAAAAATTAGGGACTCGCTCAGAAAGTACTCGGAAGTGATCAGACAACCAAGGCGAAGGAAGCCTGTGAATAAGAAAAGGACATGCCTTCTGACTGTGTAATAATTAGCCCACCTTCAGACCAGGGACTACAGAATGGAGCCAAATGCTGTGCAGAATAATTTAATGACATCTGAACCAAGGTCATCCTTGGATGCTTCGTTCTTGGGCTTTAGACCGGTTCATAAGTGGTAGTTAATGGACCATTCCAAGGAGAATCTCGGCACACCCAATGTCTGTAGGTGACATTGTAGAATATGTGTCTATTTGTAGCTATATATACAAGGAAATCTAAGACCAGGTACCTGTGATACAGCTAAAATTATACAGAACATTTATTCTTTTTGCTAAGTGTTTCTATGGACCTATTCCATGGTGATGATTATGTCCCCTCTCCTCTCTTCATTTAACACCTGCTTCCCGAGCAGTGCAGGCTATCAAAGATCTAGTACAAGAGAGACCTATAATATAACATACCATGGATGGTACGTTAGTTACTTTTCTTATTGCTACAATGAGAAATCTGATGAAAGCGACTTAGGGAAGGAGAGGTTTGCTTTGGCTCACATTCTGAGGGTAGAACCTATCTCAGCAAGGGAGGCATGGGGCACGAGTGTGAGGCACCTGGTCCCACTGCATCTGCAGTCAGGAAGCAGACAGAGATATGCATTGTGTTGAGACCACTTTCTTTCAATGCAGGCCAGGACCTGAGCCTGTGGGATGATGTAGCCCACAACTGGGGTGGGTCTTTCATCTCAATTAGCACAGTCTAAAAACTCCCTCACAGACAAGCACAAAAGTATGCTTTCATGGTAATTCTGGGTTCTGTGCAGTTGACGATCAAGATTAACCCACACAGACAGCAATCTTGTTGGATTTCCTAGGAAGGCAAGCATTCTGTACAGTTCACAACTCTTGATTGTAGTCATTTCCAGACAGGCAACAAGACTAAGCTGGACCACACCTGGAAGGTTATCCAAAGGACAACCCATGTTCCCAAGGAAAGCATAAGCTACTTACAGATATGAGGTCACTAATCCTCCCTTTTACCTTTGGGGTAACTGAAGCAAAGGGTCTCAGGACTTTGTCACTGATAGAATCAGATATTGGATCCAGGCCTGAGCTTATGTAGGCTGTGGGCAAGGCTCCTAGTGCCATCTTTACATCATTCAAAGATCATCGTTTATGTGTTTCAAATAGCCACCCACTGCCAGTCTCCGCTCTCTGTGCCTGGAGGCTGTTTTTGCTACAACAAATGAGGGATCTTGAAGGTCATAAATATTTTAATTACACGGTCTCCCAGCTGTTGTACAATGTGTAGATGTGTCAAAGCTTCACGTCTTGCCCCATTCATACAAGTATGATGAACGATTCTTTAACAATAACAAAAGAAATGTGTAAGGGCTCTGGCCCCAGCTTAGGTTCTCCAGACCTATCCTCTCTGTATATTCAGAGCAGTGTAGGGGCTTAAGAAAACAGAATCAGAGCTACTTGATGGCCTGAAAAGAACCAGGAGCTGGATCTCAGAAGACAGATGGACTCACCAGCTCTACAAGGGAGAGAGGTTAGAAAAAGCCCAGCATGTTTGAGGAGTCACATAGGTTGATAGGCTAGAAAGCAGGTCCTGTGGGGAAAGAAAGCTTCAAGAGAGCTCAGCAGTTGATGAGCTCCTCCAATTTGGCCCAAGGCACTGCATTACGCACCACTTTAGTAACCCTGGAGAAGACCACAAGTCTCTGAGTTGAAGCATCTTAAATGAGAAGTCAGATGGTAAATTGAATCATAGTAAGCATGAGGTGTCTTCTGCAATAAGCCCACTGAGTTTGATGTATTCTAACTGGACATTGCTCTGTGGAGGAAACAGTCCAAATTTCCAGGTTGCTTCATCTCCATCAGAGAGCACAGCTGCATCCAATTCTTGGGAAATGTCCCAGGCAGGGGTAGGATCTGTGGTGGAGAGATGTATGACTGTGGCCATGGTTCCTTAATGGTGGCTCAAGATGTTGATTAGGAGAGTATGTTTCAATATGTGTCAAGCAAATTGAGTCAATATCTTTTACTGAGCAATATAATGCTGAGATAAGAATCCATTAGTTCCTTTCCTGTCTCTATGTCACAACAGGTAACAGAATCAATGTAAAGGAGAAATAGTTTATTTTGGCTCATGGTTTTCGAGAGCCTTAGTCCACTACGGTGGTGTTATGAGAGCCCTGCTTCAAAACAAGGTGCAGAAAAGGAACAAACTCTCCCAGACTTCTTCTCTGGCCTTTACACATGTGCTGTGGCTTGTACACACACACACACACACACACACACACACACACACACACACACACACACATACTACATCACCACCACCACCACCACACCACCACACAAGTAAAAAAGGAAGGGAGGTCAAAACAGAGATAGAAGGAGAGAATTCTAGGTTCCACTAATACCCAAGAGATTAATTTCACAGGAGTGTGAACACCAGGAGGCAGGGACCACCATCCCTGAAGGTCAAATGCATTATGTTAAAAGATGCCAGGCTCAAAGGTTATCTACTCTGCAATATGGATGCCAGCTTAGGATGCATCTTTGTGCTGACAGTAGCATAATTCCTTCAAGGACAAGTTCATTGGCGGAGCCCACACACATACCACATACAATATATAAACAATCCACGTGGCAAAACAAACAAACAAACAAAAAAACAAAACTACAACCTTGCCTAAGATGGGCAACAAACAAGAGTCTCGGAGTTTAAGAATGCATAAACAGATAACCTTAGTTTGTTACATTATTTCATAAATGTAATATGAATTCAATCCTCTTTTTGTAAGTTAGCAAATTTTTCATGTTTTTTTGTTGTTTGTTAGTAGATATTTAGCATAAAGTATTTTATTATATTAAGGAGGAAAATAGCAGTTAAGAATGCATGCTGTTCTTCCAGAGGACCTGAGTTTAGCTCCCAGTACCCATGTCAGATGGCTCATAAGTGCCCATAGCTCCAGTTTTAAAGGATCTGAAGCCTTCCTCTGGCCTCTGCTGACATCCACCCACACATTACATGCATACACAGAAACATAAATAAATAAAAACAAATCAAGTAAAAATGAATCCAGTGAGAAGGAGAGGAGGGAAGGAAAGATAGAAGGATAGAAGTATAAATACGTATTTTACTAAGGAAGATTAAAAGAAAGAAATGCTTTTAAGCTAAAGAATGACTTCAAATGGTAAAATAATATTTTTGTCCTGAGATAAAATGACTGGGTTTATTTTTCAAAAATGGAAAAGGAAAGATGAGGACAAACTCAGAAACTTCACACGTGTCACAGAAGGACCAGGTAAGTAGCAGAAGATGCATGGAAAAGGAGATGTAAAGACATACTTGCAAGACTATGAAAATTACCAACATTCCTGAGGTGGCAATTAAGTCCACTGACAGAAAAGTCAAATATAGTCCTCTGTTTAAAGCAAAGAGGCTTCTCGGGCTGTGGATCTGATTTTGATAATAGTTGTAAGAACTGACTGGAAGGTTTTGTTTCATCAAGATAATTACTCAAAGCTTTTTGCTAATCTGTCAAACTTCTAACTACTTGAGAAACCGAATCTTAACAAAATCATGATTTATTCAAAAATCTTTTTGGTTTTCTCCAAGCTTTGTCTAAATGTTACATGAAAGCTGAACTAAAACCCATTATATTTAAGACTTAGGAAACTGTCCTTCTGAGTGTTCAACCACCAAAACGTGGAGGCTAAAACTCAGAAAACGCAAGAGGTGAAAGGATAGCCAGTATTTGAGCCCTTGCTCTCCAAGGGACAATGGGACCCCCACACACACACTAAAAGGGTCATAAAACTCCTGTAAGTTATATGTTCTCCTGACCATAGAGATCATGGAGATGTCAAAGGGTATTGTATTACTTTAACCAATACACAGAGCAAGACCCTGACCCAACCAACAGTTGGTACAAGCATAGAGGGAATTACTCCAGTCCCTAAGAATAGCCCAGAAGGAGCATCACATCCCATAATAGTAAAACTGAAAAGATTAATTTTTGAGCTACCAACACGGCCTTAAATACTCAACAGAAAGCTATAATTGAAAAGTAAAGGCAATTGGTAATACAACAAAACAAAATTCTTCCAGCCCATAGTCAAGATTCTCATCCTGACCATGCTAAGGCAGAGGGCTGGATGCTCCTAAACACCCACAAAAACAGTCACTCAGTGACCAACTTCAACCTATGTCAAAAGGACCTTACCAGGTCTTAATAGGTAGTTCAATGTCAAACTCCAGCCAGTCCAAGACAAACTTTACACGTCCAAGATAAAACCGTGAAAGTACTCACCCTGCTAGAAGAATAAACCAAGGAGGACTTAGCTTCCTCTTCAAAAGAGACACCAAAGGTCAATTCCAGACAAGCAAAACTGTGGAGCCATAACCCAATCCACAGCTCCTCCATTAGGAATTCTCCAAATGGGTGTTTTTATTACACCGATGCTTACCCTTAACCACATCCCACTATTTAACATAAAAATCCTTCCGAGGTATGTTATTCTTCTACCCGAATTAATTTGTCTGGCTCTGAGTGAATAAAGCTTTCCAACTGGAGAGATAGCCTTGTGGATAGAGTGCTTGCTATGAAAGCATGAGAAACTGAGTTTGAATCCCCAGCACTCAAATAAAAACCCAGCCGTGGGTGCATGCCTGTAATCCCAGCACTGGAGACTCAGACATGAGGATTGTGGGACTTGCTGGCCAGTCAGTAGAGTCAAATTGGTGAACCTCAGGTTCAGTGAGAGACGCTGTTTGAAAAATACAAAGGGAAGAACATTTGAGGAAGATGACGACATCTGGCCTATACACACAGGCATGCATGCACACACACAGGGATGGTCACATGTACTTGTACACATGTGCATACAGACATGAAGGCACACACAAAACTCACACAGACAAAACTAAACAAATAATTACCCGAGTTCCTGTCTCCTCTATTGTTGCTGGGGAGAATCTCCATTCACACCTCTACCTGTCATACTCATTGTCAGACTCACCCCGCTCTATCTGCACTTAACCTCCATCTTGGAACCACACCCCTTAACTCTTCAAGTCTCAAGCCATAGGGAACACACACACACACACACACACACACACACACACACACACACACACACACGAGGGGATCCCTGAGCAACGGGTACACACTAATTGATCACATCTAAGACTATTTCTTGTCTCGATTCTCTCCTGCCTTATGAGGCCTTCCAGGAAAATAATAAAAGGAAGCCTTCGCCTCCCTGGCACAGCATGCTGTCCCCTGCCTGCTCTCTTCCCTAGTAGAGCATTCCTTCATGCCAGACCTGCTGTTCTGCTTCTTGATGTCAGTTTTTCCAACCATCTTTCACATGGGTAAAGCCACGGTTGGCCCCTCTTACCCTGCTTGCAAAATTTCTTTATGTGTGTACGTATGCACATGTGTGCACAAGTGTGTAGAGGCCAGAGCTTGGCCACAGATGCTACCCGTCAGGTGCTGTCCACTGTGTTTTTAAAAACAGGGTCCCTCCTTGGTCTGGGGCTCAAAGAAGGCTAAATTGGCTGGCCAGGGAGCCTCAGTGATCCACCTATTTTTGCCTCCCCAATGCTTACAAGCATGTACCCTGAAACTCGGCATTTCTGTACATGGGTTCTGGGAGCCAAACTCAAGTCTTCACACTTGCAAACAAGATTTTACCAACCAAGCCAAGTACCAAACACACCAGTACGCTTCTTACATTGTTCTACATGGTCAGTGCCTGTCTCCTTTAATGTCTACCTAGGATTCTTCCAGAACTCAACAGATTATACTTCTGATGGTTACACAGCAAAGGACCAGGTCCCCAAACACCATTCTTTATCACTGGATCCAGTTGGAGGAAAATGGAACCTTCCAGTCACCAAAATCGGCTATTACTAACACCAACAAGCTCTCATCCTCAACCTAGCCAGCCTTCCATGCCCCACCAACACAAACAAGATGTCAAACTATAAAAGCCAACAATCCTGTCTACAGATGATACTCGGGGGGGGGGGGGTTCTAACACCTCCCCTGAGCTTCCACATGTCAGTCCCTTGGAATGGGCCATCACTTTCGGGCCACCATTTTCCAGCCCAGGTCTACCCAGCACCCCTGTGAATACCTACCATGTAGATAATAATTGGTAGGTCCTGCATGTCATCCTTGCAAAGCTCAAAAAAGCTGCTGAATAAAGACAGTTTCACACAGATGTCAAAGATTTAACACTGCTCCTGTATCAGGAGAGAATTGTGTGGGGCAGATGATTCTCCTGAGCAAGTCTGACTGAGGGCAAGACTGCCATTAGACCAGGCTGTTGTTAAGCAACTTAAGTTCCAATTGTAATTGTTGCAGAGCATTATAACAAAGAAGCACAGCCTAGCTGCCTGTGTAGTAACCTACCCCCATATTAGCAGCCCTTTGGGACTGGGGTATAGGCTCACCCAGTAAAGTACTTGTAGCACAAGCATGGGAACCTGGGTTTAATATCCAGAACCCACATCAAACAGGCAGGTATTTTAGCACATGCATGTAGACCCAGCATTGCGGAGGCAGAGACAGGTGGATCCCTTGGGTTCACTGGCCAGCCAGCCTAGCCTGATTGCTGTGCTCTAAGCAGGTGAGAGACTGTCTCAAAGAACGAGGTGGATAGCATTTGAGGAATGACATTTGAGGTTGATCTCTGGCAGCCACACATATGCACTTACATGTGCTTGGGCACACACATGAAAAGCAGCACTTTAAAAGTCTCTGTACAGACAGCATCTCTCCTCTGTCTTACCCTCTGAGGTTGTTATCACCAGGAATCTAATGAACTCTCTACTTGGCCCTTTTTCTGCCATGTTCCTGTCTGCACTGCCACTCCCACACTTGGACATTTTTGCAAGGACAAAGCCAAGGAGTCATCAAATGGGACAGTGTTTGGCAGGACTGGAATGCGATCGACTGTGGCAGTTTAGAATTCTGGGTCCTGATAGTGATTGTTCAACCATGTGTTTTTTAAAGTTGTCAAAACTATAACATTTTATTTTTATAATATTTAGATATTTAATGCTCTCTTTTTTGTTTTTTTTTATTTTGTTTTTTTGTTCTGTTTTGTTTTTTAAGACATTGTTTTTCTATGTAGCCCTGGATCTCCTGGATCTCACTCTGTAGACCAGGCTGGCCTCGAACTCTCAGAGATACACCTGCCTCTGCCTCCTGAGTGCTGGGATTGAAGGTGTGCACCACCACCACCCGGCTTTTTTCAGCTCCCCACCCCCAATCCAAGTGACTGTCCTTCAAGTTTGCTCTGGATCCCACTCAGTCCACCAGCTCATGACCCAGAAAGTTTAGTCACCCCTATTAAATTCTTAAAACTAGGTATTTAATTCTTAAAATCTTGCAGTTATTACAGAAATAAAAGCATAACACAAAAGACAGATGAATGGATACAAAAATTGAATTACAAAGGAAATAAGAGATTTGAATAAAGCAAGAGACTTAGTTTGATGTACCACACAGTAGTAGAGTCAGGGGAAATAACATGCAAATGATACCAGGGAAATCAGGGTCCCTGTGGACGTTCTTAGTCTCGTTAATAAAAACGAGTTAAGATCAGATTCAAACAGAAGCTCGGGGGCAATTTTATTCAAGTTTAAAAGAAAAAACCCCAGGTCAGGCAAGCTGTAAATCTCAGCAGCTGCCTAGAAAAGAATGAAAGAGAGAGAGGGGAAGCCCTGCTGCTGGAGTTGAGTGGCATGGAGCTAGGCCACATGGTAGCAGGCAGCCACAGTGGGGAGGGGACATCAGAGGAAGAACGGGCAAGTCCAACACGTTAGGGAAAGCAACTTAGAGGAGAGAGAAGGAAGAACATGGAAAGGTGTGGACTCCTCCAGCTGGATGAACTCTTAGGGGAGAAGACAACGGCATGTCTCCACCTAGAGGAGATCCCATTCTTGACTGTAAACTGTCAGCTCTGACAAAGTAGCCCTAAAATCATTTAGGAGATGGGCTGAAATTGGGGAACAGACATAAGGGATTTTCATCATGAAAACCTAGAGGTCCAATTTCAAAGCTGTTCACCAAAAGGAATCAACGTCCAGACATATTCTAGTCTCCACCCTCAGCCGTTAGGCAGGAGTAAAACCATAACATGTAAGAGACTGGGGAGATGGCTCTGTCAGGAAAACGTGAGGACCTGAGTTCAGATCCCCAGCATCCACATAAAAAGCCAGGCACAGCACCGCATGTATGCAATCCTTATGCTGGGAAGCAGAAACAGGAGGTCCCTGGAGCTTATCGGCCAGCCGGTCTAGCTGAATTGATGAGCTCCAGATTCAATGAGAGACCATGTCCCAAAAGAGAAATAATAATTAGATGGACAATTATTAAAGAAAATACCCAACACTGACCTCCAGCTTCTACATAAATATACATAGGCATGTATACACCCCTACCCCACCACAGAAATATGTACACATACAAAAGCAAATAAATAAGGGCAAATTTTACTTGTTTTGAAATAACTATGTGTACCATTGGGGAAGAAAAGTGTAAGGTGGAGACCTGGCACCATGTAGCAAAGCCTGTTCTACTGCTTGGTTTTTATGGTTGTTGGTTTTTTTTTTTTTTTTTTTTTTTTTTTTTTTTTTTTTGGTTTTTCGAGACAGGGTTTCTCTGTGTAGCTTTGCGCCTTTCCTGGAACTCACTTGGTAGCCCAGGCTGGCCTCGAACTCACAGAGATCCGCCCGGCTCTGCCTCCCGAGTGCTGGGATTAAAAGCGTGCGCCACCACCGCCCGGCTGGTGTTTTGTTTTTAATATTTATTTTGTTTTTAAATATGTGTGTGTGTGTGTGTGTGTGTGTGTGTGTGTGTGTGTGTGTCAGCTTGTATACCTGAATGCAGGTACCTGTGGAGGCCAGAAGAGGGTACAGGTCCCCAGGATCTGGAGTCAAAAGGAGTCAGAGCCATCTGATGTAAGTACTGGGAATAAACCCTGGTCCTCTGCAGGAACAGTAAGTACTCTAACAGATGAGCCTTCCCTCCAGGCTCCGGTTCTGACTCTTTACCAAGCTTATGCTGAGCCCTTAACTGTACACCTTGTGAATCGCCAGGGCTCTCTCGAGCACCCAGGATGCTCTTCCTATAGACTCCTAAGGCAGCACAGCTTTTGCAGCAGCTTCGCCCTCCTAACTTGAGACAAATGGTTTCATCACTCAGCTTCCAAGCATGTGTTTGCTTCCGACCCAACAGGAGACCTAAATGAGAGCTCTCCAGCGCAATTTTATCCTTCGGTTTTAAGAACAATTTTGCGATCCCTTTATAGAGCCAGCGTGAGACTAAAGATGCCCACAACCTCAGTCATGGAAAAGCAGAGTGGCTGAAGCCACATGGTTTCCGTCTTCCCGCCGAAGGATTACTTTGGGTCAGGCCCACGCTAGCCCAAGTGCCTCTCTTCCTGCTCCCAACCAAATAAGCACATCAGGCCCGAGCTGGAAAACAGGCCAGCACTTCTCCAACACTGCAATTTCTACCCAGGGATCTTTCTGACACAGTGTGTCAAGCAAATTAGTTTGTCAAGCAAATTAAAAGCAGCTGCTAAAAATGCAACCTTGAGCTGAGGTATTCCTGGAAGTCTGAGTGGTCCCACCTCTTCTGCCTGCACTGACCTTAAGGGGAAGCCACCTTCTCTAGAGCCCCAGTGCCCAGGAAAGCTCCTGGCACACACATCAACTTGCTAAAATTATATATTGAAGGAACCAATCAGTCAATGAATAAAGCTGTTCACATATCTGTATGTAGAGGGGGTGCATATTTGTGTGTGTGTGTGTGTGTGTGTGTGTGTGTGTGTGTACATGTAGAGGCCAGAGGTCAACCTAAGGTGTCATTCTTCAAAAGCCATGCACACCTTGTTTTTTGAGACAGGGTCTCTCATTGGCCTAAAGTACGCCAAGTAGGCTAGACGGGCTGGCCAGTAAGCCCCAGGAATCCACCTATCTCTGCCTCCCAGGAGCTGGGATAAAAGGGCATGCCACCATAGCTGTTTTTTCTTGTTGTTTCGTCTTGTTTTTTTAACATGGGGTCTGGAGATCCAACTCAAGTTCTCATGATTGCATGGCAAACACTTTACCCACTGAGCTCTTGTCCCAGTCCACCACTCGCTTATTTAGATAGCTTTCTATCAAATTGCCAAATGTACTGGTTAAATGCTTAGGAGACAATGAGAAAAACCAGCTCTTCCCTTAGGGTAAGTCGGGGATGTGAACACTTTTTTAGTGAATATATGTATACATATATATACACGTGTGTGTGTGTGTGTGTGTGTGTGTGTGTGTGTGTGTGTGTGTGTGTGTGTTCCTGAGAACATAAAGACTTCTAAATGGCCTTCTCCCACACGCTGTCTTGTCTCTGTGACTCAGATAACTACAAGAGCATCTTGACATCTAGCTAAATGTGAGTGAAACTGATTACTCTCAGAAATTAAGAGCCTTCACCAAGAGGTTGCAGAGCCCTGAAAGGCTCATGTGACATGGCCCTGCAGCATCCAGGCTCTCCTCCACGTCTGTCCACCAACTCTATTCTGTGCCATGTCAGCCTATCTGGGCCTCTCTCCCCCGCATACACACACCCTTGGCACACTATACACTACGAAAACTTTCATACCAAACATCAGCCATATGATAAGATTCACCAAACAAACAAACAAACAAAAAAAGAGTGTCTGTGGAGCCAGACCCAACAATTTATCACCCTATGGAACTCTGACTGTGTGCCAGGCACCCACATGTCCTCTTAAGGGCCCTGTGTTAGTCAGACTTTTCATTGATGAGATGAAAAGTTTGACAGAAACAGGTTGTGGGAAGAAGGCTTCTTTTGGTTCAGTTTCAAGGACTTCAGTCTGTAGACCTCGGCTCCATTGATTCTTGACCCGTGATGAGGTGGAACAACACCACAGAGTGAGGACATGTGGCAGGCAGGAATCACAGAAAGAAAATACAGGGAGGGACCAAGGCAAGATACAGTCCCCAAGGACACCTCCACATTCCTCCACCTACCCCACCCAGCTTTCCATTGTCTCCCAGCAATGTCATCATATCAGGAGTTGTCACAGTGCTGAGGCTCGTGGCAGCCAAGCCCCCAGTACACAAGTCTGTGGGGACTATCTTATATGCAAACACTCCTGGGGCAATGTCCTCCCCCAACAGACCTGCACACTCTAGATACTTGGATTCCCCCATTTTGGAGGGCTGGGGAGTATCGGGGCAGGGTAAGAAGTTAGTTGTCTTCTGCAATCCCCCATCTTATTTGTAAGACAGGGTTTTTCACTGAAACTAGAGTCACCATACAGAGGTCTTGCACAGGTTCATTCTCTTTGCCAACTAAAAAATTACAAGGCAGTGATAGGTAGCAAACTTTAAAGAGGGGATAGGGATAAAGAGAGAGAGAACAAGGAGCACACACAAAGTCTCTGCAGAACAGAGAGGGGCTCAAAACTGCAAAGGTGTCGAGAACCAACTCCACAAAGTTGTCCTCTGACCTCCACGTGCACTCATGTCGCTTGTGCCCCCAAATCTCTCTCTCTCTCTCTCTCTCTCTCTCTCTCTCTCTCTCTCTCACACACACACACACACACACACACACACACACACACACACACACACACACACACACACACAATTTTTTAAGTAAAGCAACTGCAAAGCAGGAAGAAACTTGTGTAAGAGCTAAAACAAGCCCCACAGGGTAAAGGGGGCTGAACTACAAGCCGCCAACCAGACACCAAACAGTGGCCTGTGAGACCCAGGCAGTTCGACCACCAACAGTGAACACTTTCAGGACCTGGGTGGGCCTTCCAGGCACTTCACTTTGGTTTCTTGGAATTGCCCTAATAGACAAGCTTTGTTAGGTCAAGATGCTTTACTGCCATCTGCTGGAAATGTATGGTAATGAACAGCCTGCCTTCCTGCGCCTGTACATTGAAAGGATGAGGACTTGCTTTCTGTTTCCATGACCTCCCAAAACAGCATCACCATCACAGGAACAAGCATTCAAGTCATGAGCTATGGGGAAAGTTCATATTCAAATCATAATAGGATGATCCTAACAAAGCCCCCTTCATATAATCTGTAACCTGTGCTCTCGGGCTCCCACAGACTTCCATGCCCCAACTGTCAGCTGGAAAGAGACAGAGAACCTAGAACCCACTTTGTGTGTGTGTGTGGGGGGGGGGGGGGGGGGGGGGTCGGTTTGAAAACTCAGCTGTAAGATTATAGTTGTCCACCAAAATCTTTCCTGTCCTCAGGGACTCTTCAGAGTCCGTCCCAAAGGCCTCTCAGATCCTCTCACACCTTCTGGCTTAGCCTCCTTCTGAATGACTGTGCTCGACTCCTCTCCTCTGGGGCTTCCTTCCTTGAGACTCTGGTTACTCTGTGTGTGCATCCACCTCTCCGGCTCCTTCCACACTCCTCTGGGCACACTCTATGTCTTTCCTTAACTTGTGGCGGAAGATCAACTCAGTCCCACTCACAACCCACCAAACCAAACTGAGGGACCTATACAGCCTTTTCTGCTGGGACAGCAGGTACAAGGGGGAAATCAGTCAAGGTCCCTCTGTATCCAGACCTGGGGGGGGGAGGTCAGAGTCTCTGTCCCAGGAACTGAGTTTGAGCACCCATTCTCAAGCAGCCAAGTTAATATTGAAAAGCAGAAAGGTGAGAGTCATTCAATGTGGCCACACTGGGAAGAAGGACACCCAGACACACAGGCCCACCTTCAGGGTTCGGCAGTGATGTAAGATCTTTAACGGCCAGAAAGATGCATCTCTATACAGCCCCAGCCCAGTGCTGCCTACCCATCACTGGCCATCATCACCTGTGATGTCCAACAGGCTGGAATCTTCCCTGGAGAAAAATTTCCACTCTGGCTGTCCCGAGCTTTCTCTCCTCTCAGCATGAGATTCCTGGGGAAATTCCAACTTCCTGAGTTCATCTGTATTAATAGTCTGGTAGCCATGAGTTCATCTGTATTAATAGTCTGGTAGCCACACTGAGAGGCACAAGTATCTCTGTATAATATCCTTATTCCAAATATGATCAAAATATATTGTATGAAATTCTCGAAGAATTAATAAAAGCATGATTTTTTTATTTTAGATTTGTAGTAAAACTAGAGTGTATTAACCTTAATATACATAACTTGATGTATGTTTTCCTTCATCATGAAACTGATAATGAACAAATATTCAAACTTAATAAAAACAACCTTCATTCCTGCAGGCCTATTAGGCCTCTGCATCAGGACTGAAGATCTCATAGACTCTGTGGGTGTCAGAGACAGTTGACTATAAGAGAGCTCTATGGCGTGTGTGGTTTGTCTAACCAGAATTTTCTTCAACAATAAAGGTGAACGTGGACCTGAAGTGATGGCTCAGTGGGTAAGAGAACATCCTGTTCTTGCAGAGAACCCAGTTCAGATCCCAGAACCCATGTCTGATGGCCCACAACCTCTGTGACTCCAGCTCCAGAGAATCTGATGCCCTCTTCTAGACTCCACAAGCACCCTCACTTGAGTGTATACACACACACACACACACACACACACACACACACACACAAACACACAAACACACACACACACAAACACACAAACACACACACACACACACACACAATTTAAAACATGAAAATGAATCTTTTAAGATGTCAATGTTCTTAGGTACTTTCTAGTATGCCACAGTCCCTGCCACTCCTCAGTATCCGAGACCTTCCCTGAGGTCTCGGCACCAGCTGTGGCAGGAGCCCTGGTGGTCATCATGGAGACTGCTGAGCTCCTTCCCTTGGAGGACAAAGAACTGAACATCCAGGAAAGACAGGAGACCAAGCTGCAGAGAAAGGGAAGGTGGCATGTGGTGGTATTGTGTTACCCAAAATATTACGTATCCTAATAAACTTATCTGGGGTCAGAGACAGAACAGTCACAATATTAAACTTGAGGTTAGGCAGTGGTAGCACACGCCTTTAATCCTAGCATTCCAGAGGCAGAAATCCATGTGTTCAAGGATAGATACAAGCATGGTGACTCACGCCTTTAATCCCAGAAAGCGAGCCTTTAATCCCAGGGAGTGAGGCAGAAAACAGAAAGATATATAAGGCGTGAGGACCAGAAACTAGAAGCATTTGGCTGGTTAAGCATTTGGCTGGTTAAGCATTTGGCTGGTTGAGCGTTCAGGATTTCGAGCAGCAGTTCAGCTGAGAGTCATTGGGGTGAAGCCTACAGTCTGAGGAGACAAGACCAGCTGAGGAATTGGCAAGGTGAGATAGCTGTGGCTTGTTCTGTCTCTGATCTACCAGCATTGACCCCAATAACTGGCCTCAGGTTTGGTTTTGTTAATAAGAACTTTTAAGATTCATGCTACAGTGGCAGCCTAAGGCTGGGGTTCGCTGGGTGGACATTGGCTTGGGTATTTTTAGGGTTCCCCCTTCCCTTACTGGTCCTGTTGAGATACCACCTCCAAGCTCCTGTGATTTCTCATCACAGTATCTTCCAAGAACAAAGCAGCTGCCATCTCAGGGAGCCATTTCCACTGTCCTTGTCTACCTAGCTCCCTCTAACTCTCAGCCTCACAGTTTATGACTCTCACAAGTCGTGTTGAGTTTTTGGAAAAGCAGCTTTTTATGTCTGATGGGCTGCCACTTTACACTAACTTCTGAAGTCCTTGTCATCAACACCTGTTCTCTGGAGGTCCCCATGATGGAACTAAGGTCATGGGAACATCTGAGATGCTTTTCTTCTCTGATACCCTCCGCAGGAAGACACAGTAGACAGCCAGTATGTCACCATGTCAAGTTCTATAAAGAGGGCTGGAGAAATGGCTCAGTGGTTAAGAGCACTGGCTGCTCTTCCTGAAGACCAGAGTTCAATTCCCAGCATCCACGTGGTAGATTACAACCATTTGTAACTCCATTTCTAGAGAAATCAGTACCTTTTTCTGGCCTCTAAGAGCACCGGGCATGCAAGTGGTCCACAGGCATACATGCACATAACAAACACACACACATAAAATAAAAAATAAATAAATCTAGAGGGGAAATCTTTAAAAAATAGTAGAAAGAGGAGCTCTAACCAGAGGGTTCTTGAAGGTCTTCTGAGTTCCTCCAAAAGCCTCTGGCTGGGACCTCTCCTGTGTGTGTGGAGAGCAGAGGACGACCTTGTTCCCCAGGCACCATCCACCTTTCATTTTTCAAGACACAGTGTCTCACTGGCATAGAACTTGCCAAGTAGGCTAGGCTGCTTGGACATGGATCCCCAAGGATATACCCAACTACACTTCCCCAGCATGGGAATTACAAGTGCACACAAGAACACTTGACTTTTGAAAAATTGGTCCTGAGAATCAATCTCGTCTCTACCCACGCAAAGCAAGCATTTTACCCACTGGGCTATCTTGCCAGCCTAAGCTCACAACTTTACAGAGCTGGGGCAGCTGGTTCTGGCTCCCACCACACAGTGGGCACAGCTTAGGCGAAGAGTGGCGCCAGCAACACACTAAGTGGGCCGGCCAGGGACAGTATCCAGGAGGGATGGATGCGCGGGGAAGCTGCAGCATAAAGCAGGTATATTTCTGATTCAAATTTTTCAGCCCTGAGCAAGAACTGGAAGAGAAGCCATCACTGGGGATGAGAGGAGGAAGGCGGGTTACAGTGTGCTTCCTGCCCCGATCTCTAAATGAGAGAAGCCCAAGGGTCCTCAGCAATCATTTTCCCTTGGGCTCCTGTTACCTCTTAGGACTGACTGGCCACAGCCAGGGATCATGGGGAACTGCAGGACCCCACCTCAGGCCAGAAAGTCTAGGCAGAGCCCATTAACTGTTCCTCACATTTCTCCTGAGTGATTCAAATGTGCTGAAAGATTTCAGAAGCCCTGCAGCAAAGAGGAGCAAACAATAATCTTCAGATGGCTTCATTCGGGTCTGTCTTTGATGTTTTTAATTCAAGGTCTATACAATTTGGGCTGGAGAAATGGCTTCATAGGAAAAGCACTTCCTATACAAGTCTGAGGACTTGAGTTCTAGCCCAGAACCTGTATAAAAGCTGGGCGTGGTGGCGTGCACCTGCAACCTAGTCCTGGAGGCCAGAAACAGGTGGGGCCTGGGGACTTGTTGGTCAGCCAGTGAAGCCAAAATGGCAAGATTCAGGCTCAATGAGAGACCCTGTCTCAAAGAATAAGGCAGAGAAAACGATTGAATAAGGCATTCTGATGTTGACCTCTGACCTCCGTGTGCAGGTGGGGAAGAAAGTCTTACGAAGTTTGGCATAACTTTGTCCAGGGCCCCCAGGACTGCAGGACATACCTATCCACAATGCTTTCAGTGTTGTGCCTTGCCCTATGCTCCACCAGAGAGAGAAAAATGAGTAAGACACAGTGGCTGGCCCAGGAGAATATGTAGTCACTACAAACAGACAATATCAGAGCACAGAGGACCTGTTCTCAAAGGAGGAGTGTCACCAGCGAAAGCAGCTACCTGGGAAAGACAAGGAAGGGTTCATGAGGGAATATAAAAATCTGCTTTTTTCATTACATGCATATGTATGTATATATGAATGTTTGCATGTATGTATATATTGAGATGATACAGAGATGGGGTCAGGAAGATCTCTTCAAGGTCAGGCTGGTTTTAGCTCACTCTGTGGCAGAGGATGACCTTGACCTTCTGATCTTCCTGTCTCACCTCCCAAGTGCTGGCGTTACAGATGTGGGTCACCATGCTTGTCGTATGCAGTGCTGGGGTGGGACCCAGGACTTCACACATGCTAGGCAAGCCTCTGCCCACCGTGCCACATCCTCTGCCTCTGCTTTTTCCATTTCGGTCTTAATTCAGTAGTTATTTTTGTAGTCAGTGGGAGTCTGGAATCTGATTTTCCTGTTTCCATTTGAAGCAGCAAATGTCCCAACAAAAAATATTGAGTGGTCTTTCTTTTTCTTATTGACTTGCAAAGCTACCTGGATCAATTGTTCCCAAATTGCCTCTGAAAAGAACCAGGTCCTGAAGACTCTGACAGATTGCCCACCTCTAGGCTGTGCCTGCCATCCCAGGGGTCCAATAGGGAAGGGCAAGTAGTCTCTGCTGGTCTGGTCTTGTCTTTTGTCCTTCCTTTCTTAAACTTTCTTCTCTGTGTGCACAAGCATGCATGGCGGCTTTACAAGTGTGTGAGGGTGTGAACACCCTTATAGGCATGCTCACCCACGAAGAGCTGTGTGGAGGCCAGAGACTGACCTTGGGAGGTTTTCCTCAATCACTCATGAGTCAAAGTCTCTCACTGAACATAGAGAGGAGCTGGCTGGTTATCAAGCTCCTGGAAGTCACCTGTATCCTCCTCCACAGCACTAGGATTACAGGTGTGTGCCTCAGATTTTCACAGGGCCATTGGTGATCCAAATCCAGGTCATCATTCTTGTGTGGCAAGAACCTTATCCACCTAGCCATCTCCCCAGCCACTCTGTTAACCATGTAGCTCTTTCCTTTCCTCCCTTCCCCCTTCCCTCTCCTTGCCCTGCCTGTGCTCCCCACCCCTCTCTTCTTGCCTTTCCTGCCCTCTTTCCCGCCTTTCTTTTCCTCCCTTGTCCCAGGTGGGTATAGACTTAGCCTTGAGGCTTATTTTGATGCATAACACACTCATCAAAATCCAGCTATTCTCCAAGAGAATATATATATTCTGCCTCTGTCACATTTTCTTTCCCTGAGCAGGGTGGGCTGGGCTGACCTCTGTTCCATTTAGCAGAGACAGAGAGTCGGGACTATTAAAATCTACAGCACCTTGCTTGGCTCTGGGTGATTCATGGCCACTCATCCCTGTGGATATATTTTTATTTTCTTGGATATATTGGATGTGCAAGTGGTATATATTGGAAAAGCCTGTTGTTTATTGACACGAGCCCAGTAAAGACTCTGATTAATCTTAAAAATAAATAGAGCAAAGTGGAAGGTCACACTCTGGATCAAGAGCTCCGATTATATCCAGGATCGCTAAGTTATTTATTTCCAGCTGAGAGAAATCCTCCCCGTGGAGGTACCAGGAGATGGATAGAGATTAACAACACACGAAGTGTGTGCGGGGCTCTGCTTACTCCATTTTGGAATCCTGTGTTGTCCTTGACAAAGACTGCTTAGTTATGCATACCGCTGCCCTGCTGTTTAAACCCAAACACTCTGAAGACGGACTTGGAGACAGGGAGAGAGGCATGATGGTTAGTATTAAATGTCAACTTGTCACCACCTGGAGTTGCCCAGAAAGAGAACTTCAACTGAGAAATTGACTAAATCAAGTTGGACTGTGGGCATGTCTATGGAGGACTGTCTTGATTGTTAATCGGGGTTGGAAGACCTACCCTGAATATGGCACCACATTCCCTGGCTTTAGGTTCCGAATAGCAGATGCATTTAAAAAAAATGTTAGCAGAGAGCAGGATACAAACCATCAGTAGGCTTGTATTCTTCTCTGCTCCCGACTGTGGATGTGAGGTACTAGCTGCTTGAGTTTCTGCCTTGACTTCCCCAAAATGGTGGACTGTGAGCTCCAAGTGTAAGCTGAATAAACCCTTTCCTTTCCCAAAGTGGCTTTGGTAAGGGTATTGTATCACAGCAACAGAAACGACACTAGAACAAGGGGTCACTGGGGCCCTTTGTCCTCTTTCCAATGTGGTCACACTGAGTAAGTCTCCTGTCTCCACTTTTCTCTGTTACTTGTCTGTTTAACTGGCATGTTGAGGAGTGGTAGCTAAGCCTGGCTTGTTAGGGTTGCAGGGCTCAGACTCTGACCCTAACAACTCCAGTGCCAAGGTGAGACATAAAGGGACTGCCAAAGGACCACAGAGTTACACAGCACCAGGGTGTGTTTACTTAGTACCTGTCCCATTTCTCAGAATGGCTGAGCTTTGAGATCTAACACGACAACTTACTCAAGTTGAGAAATGGGCCATTATTTGTTGCCTCTTGTCTATTTCTTCCTGAATTCTTTAAAATAGTCATGGTGATATTTTTTCAAAGTAAGTAGCCCTCTTCATCCAGCTTAGAGATGGATTAATTGAGAAACAATTAATAAATTAAAACAATTCATATTCTGGCAGCCTGAGGCTGCAGTTCAGTGGTAGAGCACTTAACTAGCAAGCAAAGGGCCAAGAATCCCATCCCCTGCAGGAGGTAAAGCAGATATTCCAGGCATGAAATGTGACAGTTTGATATAGGTATACCTTGATTGATTGTTGCAATAAAATTAGCATATCTCTCCCACAGTTCCCATGTGTGCATATGTTTGTGTACATAGAACTCTTAAAATCTGTTCTCCTGGACAATTTCAGTAAACAATAGAAAATTATACACAGTCACCATGAAAGGTTGTGTTTTAATCAGCTTTCCTCAAAGTAGTTCAATTAGAATGTTTTTACTGTACTGAGGATACAGTTCAGTCACTAAAGTACTTCCTGTGCAAGTATGAGCCATAGAACCCACGTCAGGCACAATGGTTCACACTCATAATCCCAGCACCAGGGAAGCAGAGATAGGAAGATCCCTGGCACTCACTGGCCAGCCAGTCTAGCCTAATCAGTGAGTTCCAGGTCCATAAGAGGCCCTGCCTTAAAGGAAGGGGATGAAGTTTCTGAGCCAACACAAGAGGGTGTCCCCAGACCTCCAAATGCTTCAAGTATCCTCTCAAAAAGATTCCATAAGCAGATACATTGGAGAAATATTACTATCAAAATCCCCACTCTAAGGATTCATATACACAAGAACCATGTAAGGGCTTGAAGAGGTCTCATAATAAAGAAACCGGATGGACTTTGTGGATGACCCTTTCTTAAAGATATAAATGTAGAACTCTTATCTTGTCACCTCACCGACCCAGGGTCCTCAGAAACACTGGGAAATGATAGGCTAAGATTACTGACAGTTTGTGTTTCTGTGAGTGACAAAGGACTGTAACAGTCTAGAACCTAATCCGTGCCAGCCAATCAAATGGGTAAAACCAAGAGAAACAGAAGCAAATCCTAGGAGAAGGGTCCAGCCACCACAGCTGCAGTATGTTGC